>NW_017306558.1:791840-799918 GCF_000935625.1 Nanorana parkeri
CCCCGCCGTGGACGGACAGTCAGTGTGTCATTACCACCTACTACTAAGCCCCCTCTCCCTCCTTATCTTTACCTCCAGCAGCTGTGCTCCACTTCTGCTGGGTTAAAGGAAGCTCCGTCAATGTAAAAAAAAACAACAAAAAACCTTCCTGCATGCACGTGCTCAGGAAGGTACCAAGTGCACAGAGGTGGGGGGTATGCGACCTTAAAAACTACACTACACTGCACATTAAACGAAAAGAAAAAAAAATCTTGCTTGGAGCCCAGGCCCCCCCGGCCGCCTGG
Organism: Nanorana parkeri; assembly: GCF_000935625.1. NCBI lineage: Eukaryota > Metazoa > Chordata > Amphibia > Anura > Dicroglossidae > Nanorana > Nanorana parkeri. The sequence goes on from NW_017306558.1 coordinate 792,125, forward strand.
GCCCCTCACACAACCCCCCTGATGGCGGTCCTGGCCGGGGACTCAGATCGCAACCCCCCTGTTCACTTGTGGGACCCCATATGGGGTCGCGACCCACACTTTAAGAAGCACTGGTCTAGATTATCGAATTTACAGAACCTATATTCCCTGAAAGAATCGGCTTGGATTTATCAGATCAAAATCCAAAGCATTTTATTCCATCTGACAACCTTGCATAAATACCAGGAAACATTTAATTGCACGTCTATTGATTTGTCATTTAACCTTTTATCACTCTTTTCATCTCTTAAAGACATGCTATTACAAGAGCTTGTGTATTAATGGGCTTCTAGAAAAATTCTCTTTCTTTTCTGCCTTATCTGTAACTTGAGCAAATTTTTGTTAATGGAAAATTTAGATAAGTGTGTGATGTTACCTTTCCCTTTGTTAACCTTTCTGTTCATTGATTCATTTTGATTGTATTCTGTATGCGCTTTGTTTATTAAAGTAGAACTATGGTCTCCCATTTAAAAAATATAAATATATATTTGCTGCAGCATTTATTTATAAGTGGATCTGTTTTTTTGAGTAGTTTTCTCTTAGTCCAAAAAAATACCTGTTGGGCTTGTTAGTAAAGTCCACCTAATGCAGCTTTCTGTGATGTGGTGCAAATGATGCTGCACTGCTCCTGAATTCAGAGCAGAGTTGCCACTCTTATGCAGACTGTGCCTGCTTGCACTACAGAGGGATACAAAACTGTTGCCGGGGGTCATGGGTTTCAGCATGTCCACTGCTGATTTATAAAGTACAATTAAAGTAAAGTTTAAAAAATAGCGGTTTTTAAAATTAAAATTAAATAAAATAAATGTAAAAATAATTGTAAAAAATATTTTTTAAGTCCCCGGGAAGCAAGCGGCGGGTGCGCCTACGTATGAAAACGACGAACGCGCTACACATGTTTGGTATCGCCGCGCATTACGGAGTGAGAGTAATAATTCCAGGGCCAGCATTTTTGGGTATCTCTAAACTGATGACCTGTGGGGGCTTTTAAAGCGTCGTCTATGGACTTTTTGGAGCACTGAATTTTGTTGCCGTTTCACGGACGGACACAATTTTTAAACTGGGCATGTTGGGTATCTATTTACTTGTTGTAACCTCATCTTTTATATTTTGTAAATAAATGGATATTTAATTGTGTTTTGGGGCATGTAAGTACATTTTTCACTAAATATTGGGGTTTGATAAGGAGTTGCGCTAATATCGTGCAATATAAAAATTTGCAACTGCCCCCATTTTATTCTATAGGGTCTTGACTTTCAGAAAATATATAATGTTTGGAGGTTTTAAGTAATTTTCAGGACAAAAATGTGGAATATAACATGGGTGCAAAAAAGTGAAGAAAAAAAAAGGCCTCAGTCAGGAAGGGGTTAAAATATATATACAGTATATGAAATTCACAAAAATATGTATGGACTGGAAAAGTGATGATAAAATTTAGTTTAACTGAGACTGTGTGTTTAAACACACGCGTTTTGTCAGCCTTGTATGCATTTGCTATGTCAGTCACCAAAAGGTTCAGGATGTTGGGAAAAACCTGCCAACCATTACAAGAGAAAAACATTTCAAATGATCGTCTTAACACCCTAGTACACATGGTTGTAATTAAAAGGTCAAGGAGCAAAGAGGAAATGTGGAGAAAAAATATCCACCACTGAAAACCATCAGCTAATAATTTCCAGTGTCGTAGAAAAGTGCAAAACATTTTCAAACTCAACTGCTTTACGTGTTCAAATGATATAAACTAGTAATAGCTGTTTGTTTAGTTGTATTTGTATCAATGCAAATCATACTAGGCAAACAGTTGATCTTTGTAGTATTCAGGGATACTTGTTTATTTGGACAAAAGTTTATTATTTTAAATAAACTTTGGACTAAAAAAAAAACAAAATCACAATCCTTTACTGATTTAAAAACATGATCTATGACTCTTAGAGGGTCTATGAATTTTCAGTGGGTGCTTGATGTGCATAAACACTAAGGGGAGCTCACACAGTCAAAATTGTTACCAAACTTCTTACCCCTAAGACTATTTTCCATGAATCACCCTAGCAAAAAAAAATGTTATAACAACGACTTGAAAGTATTAAAAACATCCATTTTTGGCCAATTGAACCCAGAATCGTGATTAAAACCATTTAGCCTTATTACACACATTTAAAATCAGATAAAACCTTGCTGAACCCTTGGAGCCTGATTCCATGCAATTGTCCCTGCATGATGTGTATCTACTATATAGCCCTTCACAGGACCCCCCATGCAAACACTAGTGTATAATTTACTATATAGGGAAGGCAGTCTTAGCAGTCTGTTTATCAATGTTTTCACCCAAGATTCATACAACGCTTACCCAGGATTCACACATTTTTCAAAAGGAATCCAATAGAAAAATGTGTGACTCTTGGGTAAAGTTGGGTGAATCTTGGGTAAAAAACATTAAAAAATACACCCTTCAAGCCTACCACACACATTACAATCTGAATGTTTAGACGTTTTTAGTGCAAGGGCCTACCTGACTGGATACAAATTGAGTCCATAGTTTGGGTAGGCCCTCATATTACATGATTACATTACAGTTTTGGTTGATCAAAAGGTGATTGTTCAGAGATTGTAAGGTCAGCTTGTACTTTGTATGATTAGTCTTTGTCGACAGTGGTTGGTCATACTAACCCTCTTTAATACTGACACTGACCCAGAATAAGTTTACAGTTAAGGCCATTTGACTTTTCTATTACTTTCCTGATCTTAATGCCTTTCCTGGAAGTCCATAACTCCAACTAAAATCTTCCAATTTGTTTTTGGAATTCCCATATTTGCCTGATATTATATTGAAGATTGCTTCGTTTGGGACTTATTCTAGTCCATGAAACATGGGACAGTAGGTGGCAAAATCTCTTTTGAGAGAGGCCTATTCATATTCATTCCTTTGTGTGTGAAACATGTAAGAGTTCTTGCCAACTGTTTTATGAACTCAAATAAAGAAGTTCTATTTTATGTTGGTGTGCCGTCCTTCAATTCCTCGATGGGTTATTGTCAAACTATCTTGTAGACTCCTGAATAAATTCTTCTTAATCTATGGTTTATATAGTGCTCAAAATCTGCTGTACTACAAGGCAGAGCTGTTTGTACTGGACAACTAAAAGAAGACAGGAACCCAAAAAGATACACAAAAGACCCTAAAAGGTCCAATAGAGCTTCACCGATAGTCCATCTAAATAAAAATCCACTCCAGCCTGGAATGACTTACACACTTGCACAAAAATCATAAAAAGTGGAGCATCTTGTATCCACCAGTGAAGATGGACTATACTTAAAGGAGAACTATGGGGTCAGTGTTTTCCCCCATAGTTCTCCTTAGGGTAACGGGTGGACACAAACTAGCGTCCTCCCGTTACCCTAAGCTCAGTATACCGCGAGCTACAGCTCGCAGTATACTGAGACGCCGCAGCCGGAGCGGATCCCGACGTAGATGACGGGATCCGCCCAGCTGCGTGAGTGACAGCTGGCTCTGCCTATCTAGAGGCAGAGCCAGCTGTACCCGCCCCCTCCCCCGTCCGTTCCGCCAGTCAGTGCTGGCAGATCGGAGCGCGGAGAGGGGAATCCAGCCCCTCCCCCTGTCACGGCAGAGAGCCGTGACAGGATCGAGAGGTGAGCGAACCTGGTATGTGTTCGCTCACCTCCCGATCTACTGAGCCGACCTGTGACAGTCTCATTGTCACAGGTCGGCTAGAACTATGAGGTGAGTGGAAATCACTCATCTCATAGTTCTCCTTTAAACCTCCACCTCAAACCAAAAACAGACTCATCAGATCCCTGATGCGTTAGCTGGAGTATTGGAATTGTGATGTCAGGCTCTGCAAGTGTAACACAAGGAGTAGTGAATGTTTGTTGTCTGTCCTGAATTCTGTATATTATTTTTAGATTGTAAGCCCTCACGGGCAGGGCCCTCCTTACCATCTTGTCTTAAATTGTATTGTGACTGTAATGTCTTCCTTATATTGTAAAGCGCTGTGCAAACTATTGGCGCTATATAAATCCTGTGTAATAATAATAATAATAATATTATTAATTTTTACTGTACTTTGTGATTTCGATGAACTCTGGTCATTTGCACTATACACGTTTTTCTTGTTATGTGGTCTGTTACCTGCAGATACACTTACCTGGATGGGGAAATCCGTACAGTGGAAGGTTCAAATGATCATATTCCAAAGCAGGGCTGGACAAATCCCAGGTAGCCAATACTTCCTAAAAATTCTTTAGTTGTTGTTAAGGGAGCTGGTGCCTAAAAAAAATCCTGCTGGATCCTGGACTGGACAGACTGGCTCCTAAATTCCATATTCATCTACTCACCCCTGTTCTAAAGCACTTATGAGGTCTTTGGATCTACTGAGTACGTTTTCAGTTTGAGGTGGAGGTTTGACTATAACCTGTCTGCACCAGTGAATACAAGAAGCACCACATTATTTATAATATGAGTTATGACACAAAATAATAATCTGGATATTAGAAATTTGCCTTGCAGTTCAGCCATTGCTTATAAATTACACAATGTATATTGATTAAACCATTCATATTATGTGACAATATATGGTTTGTGTAACTTACATCCAATAATAATGCCTAATTAATATGATTCCAGAGGTATCACATAATAATATTTCAGTTTGGTTCATTGGCTAGCAGCTTCTTTCCAGCTAGCATTGTTCCCTCTGTAATGTGTTTGCATCAGTTATACATGGCCTTGGCGGTATGTGTTTAATCGGAGTGGTTAAGTGAGACATTACTGTGTAATGACCAATAGAACAGACTTTCCACACAGTTGGTGTTCTGTATTGCTTTCTCTAAAAGAAACGTGGTGTATTAACAACATCAGCAGGAGATCAGCATAGGTAATTATTGGAATAAACCAGCAGGCACAATTATGGTGTTTAATGTGAGAAACAGAATGAAACCCTGCCTGTATTTTAAAGACCATATTTTAAAAAGGCAGACTACTCACTAGACTTAGAAAAGGTTTATGGCACTGTGATCAGTATGCATTAATAGTAATGTGCCAGAAAGCCTTGCAGTTAGACAGAAGCTACAATAAAATTAGGAATAAAAAAACAGTATGACGGCTCAATATGCAGTTAAGGAAGAAAATGATTATATAAAATTTTATAGGTTTTATATTTCCTCTACATCAGGGGCGGACAAATAAATATAAGAATTCAGGAGCGTCTGTCCAATTCAGGAGCCAGCAGGATTTTTTTTAGGAGTCAGCTTCATTGACGACAGTTAGAGAAAACCTCAAATTTTAGACACCAGCCTAAAGAGCATTTGCTACCGGGCTCCTGGGGTTTGTCAGCCCTGCCACATAATAATAGGCATCACTCTGTTACACAAAAGTCTTTTTTTCAATCACTTTTTGTCAAAGGAGCCCAGCTCAAAATTGTCACTGCAGTCACTTCTCTGGTGTTCTGAAAGCCATGGGTGCTGGCTGTTAGAATACAATAGGCAGAGAAAATTCCCCCATCCTCCCTGTTTAGCATGGGTGGGGGAATCAAGTGTTTTTCTCATTCAACCTATGGGGCTGAATGAGAAAAAAACTAAAAATGTGAGGCCAGCTTTGATATGGGTGAATGTTTTAGAAACTTTGTGACTTAACAATTGGTAAACATTTAAGCAGAGTCATTGTAGTAGCTAATCAACCCTGCCTCTAGGGTAGGGGTAGGCAAACTCCAGCCCTTCAGCTGTGGTGCAAATCCCATTAGACATTGCAAGACTCTAACAGTCACAGGCATGACTCCAAGAGGCAGATGCCTGATTGGATTTGTAGTTTCACCACAGCTGGAGGGCTGGAGTCGGCCTACCCCTGCTCTAGTGGCTAATCTACAACCCTCTATATGTAATACAATAACAAAAAATATGGAAGGGCAAGTGCATCAATCAACGAAGATTCAACGCAAGGACATGCCTGCATTTTTACACAGCACAATTTGCAGAGTTTTATGAACTGTAATTTTGTAACATATCAGTTACAAAAGTTAAAAATAGGTTAGAAAAAAGTAAACAGTATGATGTATTGTAACAGTGTATTGCACCACCCAGCACAGTAAATACTGTGCACAGGCTGGTGTGAATGGGCCCATATTCTATACTCTTAATTATAAAAGGTTCTATATAGGTGGTTTTAGTTGAAGTATTAGATCATGGCTGGTGATCATCACAACCTCACACTGCATATATTTGTAAGTGTATTTGGTTTTTAAGCAGAGTATGGGGCAATAATAAATCCCAGTTGCCTTGTGTGTGCCATTTGTAAATTAGTAGATTTCCATGTAATGGGTGCACTGAAATGGCGAGTTGCTGTAAACAGCCTATAATAAAGAGATGCCACCAGCACACCAGACTCCTTCAAGGATAGTCAATCGTGAATTTATTCAAAACTTATGTAAAATACACAAGCGCTTTCGGGACTACAGAGGATCCCTTCATCAGGCATAGCAGTGACCTAAACAGCCTGTCACATGTACTAATTAAGCTCAGTAGCTCTCACATGAAATGCAGTGATGACATCCCCTCCAGTCTTCGGTTTGGCTGGCAAGAGAATGAAACTGAAGTGTGATGAATTGTTGCTGTACTGGAATAAATGTGTTACAGTCGATGATCAGTTTTCCATGCTCATACTAGCAGGATTGTACTTGAATGCCTGTCAACTGCTGCATGCATGTACTGTGCTCCGAGATACTATGCTCTGAGATACTGGAGGAAGAAGACTTTCTGCAGCTTTATACTCTAAATAGATTCACTCACTTTTTGTTTTTGTGCAGCAAAAAAGAGTAAGTCTCTAAAGCAAGCCATACTTGCTTATCAATACATGCTACCTAACTGAGAGGATTAACTCTCTGCTTTAAGCAAACACCTTTCTATAGCTTCTGAAAGCAAAGCTGTTTAGGCATTAACTATGCCAGGTTAATGACTGCTGTTATATGCTTAGGGTTACATGCAAAGGTTAGATGCTTGTTAGCTCTAGGGGTAGAGGAATTAGCAGTAATACTCACCAAATTCCTTGCTCACCTACAACCCAAAGTGGTGAGCGCTGAAAGCCTGCTGAAGTGTTACAGATTATTATTTCTTTACCCCTAGACTGAAAAGAGAAGTAAAGCGAGAACTTTTTTGGGTCACAACAGTACTTTTAGTAATGTACTCCTGTGACCCAAAGTCACCAGATAGTGGGTGTCAGTGGCCACAATAAAAAAAAAACCACCAATAATGATCCTCAGCATTGGTGCAGTGACCGCAATAATGATCCCCAGCATTGGCAGCAGTGACCACAATAATGATCCCCAGCATTGGCATCAGTAACCACAATAATGATCCCCAGCATTGGCATCAGTGACCGCAATAATGATCCCCAGCATTGGCAGCAGTGACCGCAATAATGATCCCCAGCATTGGCAGCAGTGACCACAATAATGATCCCCAGCATTGGTAGCATTGGCATCAGCGACCACAATAATAATCCCCAGCATTGGTAGCATTGGCATCAGCGACCACAATAATAATCCCCAGCATTGGTATCAGTGACCACAAAAATTATTCCCAGCATTGGCATCAGTGACCACAATAATGATCCCAACCATTGGCATCAGTGACCACAATAATGATCCCCAGCATTGGCATCATCGACCACAATAATGATCCCCAGTATTGGTATCAGTGACCGCAATAATGATCCCCAGCATTGGTGTTAGTAGCATTACTATTAACAGC
>NW_017306558.1:800564-885676 GCF_000935625.1 Nanorana parkeri
ATCAGTGACCACAATAATGATTCCCAGCATTGGCATCAGTGACCACAATAATGATCCCAAGCATTGGCATCAGTGACCACAATAATGATCCCAAGCATTGGCATCATCGACCACAATAATGATCCCCAGCATTGGTATCAGTGACCACAATAATGATTCCCAGCATTGGCATCAGTGACCACAATAATGATCCCAAGCATTGGCATCAGTGACCACAATAATGATCCCAAGCATTGGCATCATCGACCACAATAATGATCCCCAGCATTGGCATCAGTGACCACAATAATGATTCCCAGCATTGGCATCAGTGACCACAATAATGATCCCAAGCATTGGCATCAGTGACCACAATAATGATCCCAAGCATTGGCATCATCGACCACAATAATGATCCCCAGCATTGGCATCAGTGACCACAATAATGATTCCCAGCATTGGCATCAGTGACCACAATAATGATCCCAAGCATTGGCATCAGTGACCACAATAATGATCCCAAGCATTGGCATCATCGACCACAATAATGATCCCCAGCATTGGTATCAGTGACCACAATAATGATTCCCAGCATTGGCATCAGTGACCACAATAATGATCCCAAGCATTGGCATCAGTGACCACAATAATGATCCCAAGCATTGGCATCATCGACCACAATAATGATCCCAAGCATTGGCATCATCGATCACAATAATGATCCCCAGCAGTGGCATCAGCAACCACAATAATGATCCCCAGCATTGGCATCAGTGACCACAATAATGATCCCCAGCATTGGCATCAGTGACCACAATAATGATCCCCAGTATTGGTATCAGTGACCGCAATAATGATCCCCAGCATTGGTGTTAGTAGCATTACTATTAACCCCCCCCCCCCCCCCTTTAACTCCTGGGCCAGTGGCAGAAAAATACATTAGTGGCCATTGGCAGTGGGTTTTTTTTATCCCCCCCACCCCAAATTGAAGCCCAACAGGACCCAGCACGCTGCATGTTTGCATGTTAAGCACTAGGTCCGGACAAAAATCTAAAGACTGTTGTCTAATGTTTATAGATGCTTTCACTCTGCATTGTACTGCAACCATTATATAGGATTGGGACTCATTTATTTACTGTAGTGAGTTGGAGTTGAGTATCCAGTATCAGACTCTCAAGGCTAAATGTGAAATCTGAGACTGCTTCTTTTCAGATTCATTACCCAAGGCCTTGCAATGTGTTGGATGAGGAAACACAACAACTTCCAAATGCAGTAGTAATAAAGTCTGACAGCTTTGGGAAGTAACAACTGTGTTTAAGCTTCTTTGATTTGTAAACCACAAAGGGGATTAGCATGTTGATGGAAGGAGGGGTATCCTGCAGATGAAATATACCATGCATCTACTGCCTATAAGCGGAAGCTGGAATTTACCGATAGGTATTAAGATAATTGCCATTAGTCCTTAGACTGTGAACGTTCCAGAATGTCTGACTGGTATCAGTATTTCTTATGATCCTGCAGAAATATACTTCCCCATTTCTTGATGGGTAAAATACAGATTTGACATCCTGTTAACATTTTTTATTCAGATCAAGAAAAGAAGGGAAGTAGAAACCAGGCTGTAGTAGAGATCACAAATATACAAGTTTTTCTAAAGATACGTTTGAACTTTCTCATTATTTCTTTTTTATCTTTTGTTCATAATGATTAAAATGTTTCTAGTTGGCATTTTTGCATGTTTGTATAGTAACAGTTATTATGTATTTCAGTACATGGGGAAAATAAGAGGAAGGATCGATGGATTTGGCAATGCTACTGCTTTTTTAGCACTAAATTACTAAGAATAGTAGAAATGGAATAGTCTCAGTATAGACGGAAATATAATATTTCAGTAACTTAACATTTCATACTAACGATTCTGTCTGCCATACTCCTTCACCTTTAAGCTGGCCATACATTGGTAGGCTTTCGTATTAAATTTTGTGCCAAAAATCTCATGAGAACATTCCATAATGACATCAGAAAATTGATGAATGTCATTTGAAATTTTGTTTGATTTTAGCATTCACTGTTTTTGTTTGTTCAACAAAAATTTTCCATCCTGCTTTTTTACAACATTTAAAATTGATAGTTGAATTGACGCCGTTAACTATTAGAAACCTTTTTATATGAACAAAATTCTAACTATGTATGCCCACCTTTTCCAGTGGTCTGTGTGACCCCTAAGGCAGATTAGCAGGATCTAGTTGCTATTTTGTACATTGCAGCAGCATAGAAAAGCTGTGAACTCAAACCCATTATTTTGAGTACATCTTCTTTAAAATGGTATTAAAGTCAAAAGGTTTTTGAGCTATTTCAAATGCTGATTAAATCACTCACAGTGGATGCTGCTTGAGATTTAAAAGTTTTAGCTTCCTGCAGAATAAGCTAGTCCCCTGGGCACTGGTCCTGATATCTTGTTGGGAAAGGGTGGTTCCTTTCCCTTGCAGGGTCCCGTGGAGCCACCTTGGTGTGTATTAGTAAGCTGTGAGTGTCTCCACAAACACACAAGCACAGCAAGGTACGCCTCTCCCCTGCTTCCTGTTCCCCTTTCTTCCCTACTACTTCCTCTTCCCTTCTCCGAACTAATAGATGGATAGCTCCTGGGGACTGTGCTGTCCCTTGTGATCTTGTTCTCAACAGGAAGTTCAGGGAAGCTGAGCTGAGAGAGTTTGAGCCAGCTGTTTGGAAACCTAATTAATATAAGTGTTTGGGCAAAAATGTAAAGAAATGTAAAGTATATTTGATTGATCTGGATTCATTATTGAAAAAAAATGAAAGTTTAATGTTACTTTAAAATAATCTTAGCACAACCCAAGACAATTCAAAAACAGAATATCCAGCTTGAGTTATATTTAGACCGTACACATCTTACCGTGTTCATAATTTTGCATACGCTGAGTATGCTAGAGAATTCCGTTGGTTACGTGAAAACTCCAGGTAGGGAATGAGGAGCTGCTACAAGCAATAAACTTCAGAATAATACAAATTTCTAGTGCAGATTAAAAAGCTGACTGCTGTAGGCTATTGCTCCACTTTTAGCATTTTGTATCTGATAGACCAGATATCATTAGTGTAATGTGACAGATCACGCCAAATCCTAATGCTGTTACTGGTATCTCCAAGGAAAGCTTGCTGCATGTTTTTGTAATGGATGGAGTACACACAGGTGGTATGTACGTGGTTTTAGAAGCCTTGGGGTGGGACATTTGACACAATGGCTAGTGTTGTTTTCTCCAGGTTGTAAACTCGAGAACTACCAAAATACTAAAAACAAGGGCTAAACTCCTAATAAAAGGCAATTACATTTACGGTGTTGTGAGGGCGATTGTTTTCATGAACAGCATAACCCTGTGTACAGCTTTGATGTGGCTTCTTTTTAATGGTTTACTTGACCCATCATAACATTGCTTTTACAGTTTGGGGTTTAAATTGACATTTACACTGATGCAGAAAGTGCAATAACAGATTGTGCTTCACAAAAGATGGGATTACCATAGAAATGATAGATTGACTGAGGACAATAAGCTCACGAGCAGCAAAGCACAAAGACAGAAGAAAGACACTAATTTTGAAAAGGAATGCCAGAATATTACACATTTTTACTTTATCGGCGCATCCTAATCATGTTGCAGTAATTATCGGCCTGTTATTAACTGATATGCTGTGTTCAAATAGCAAGAAGAAAGGACACATGGTGATTACCATATGAATTGCTCCGAGGCACATTTTAAACATACAGGAGACCATGCATAATACATGGGATCAGTGAAAAGAGGGATTTGTATGACATCTCGTGCTACTTTGTTATTAGTAATTTCTCATAGTTACTGTTGGCCATTGCAGTATACTTTACCATTTTTACATTAGTATTCATTTATTGTGCATATATTAGCTTTAGACTTGAATTTTAGAAAAAAAGTGCTTACTTTAGTCTGACTTTGGCAATAGGACATTTTTTGTGTTGGTATAGCTTTTAGGATCGGAGGTTACAAAGAAAAGAAAATGATGGATTCCATTTACTTTAAGCTCTTTGTATTGATTGTGAAATTAAGTACACTGCAAATTCAGTGTCAAGAAAAAGAAAACAGTTTGTGTGATGCTGCTTCTGCATGTTGGTCTGAGATTGGATTTAAAGTGATATTAAAGTCAAAAGGTGTTTAAGTTATTTCAAATGCTGATTGGATCTATGTAGCTTGTCCAATGCATTCCAATGGAGCTGTTCACATCTCACAGCTCAATGTCGCCTGTAGCCCGTCGCTGAAGCTTGTCGCTTGTACATGACCCTTTTTTCGGGGGATGTCGCGCGATTCGGCCCCAATAGACTCAATGGTGTCGTGCGAAATCACGCATTACCAGCGATATTGCGCGACTTGGTTGCGCGATATCAAGCAACGGGTTACTTTTGCACTGCAAAATGGAAGGAAAGAATGATGTCACATCAAGATCGCTGTTGATTGGTTACAGCCCAATGTAGCAGCGACGAAGTCCCACCTCAAAAACGCGATATGTAGTGCGATAAAATGTGCACTGTCGCTCAATATGACCTGTACCGACAGGAAGTTCAGGGAAGTGGAGCTGAGAGAGGTGGAACCGGCTGTTCTGAAACACTGTAAGGGTTTGGACAGAACTTTAATGAAATACTATGTTGGCCAATGTGTGAGTTGCAGGGCAAAGTCTGTATTCATTATTTGGTTTCCTTATGACTAGTCAAAGTCAAGAGAGTAAAATCAGCCTGCTTTAGGTTTTATCCTCTGCTGTAAATCTTTATCTAGTCAGTCAAGCACAAGTTAATTAAAAATAATATTTCCCAGAATTCTGGTGAGGATATTCCATTATGAAGCATTATGAGCTAATTATGTGTTCTGTGCCCAAGAAAGTGCTTAGTAACTGAGTTCTATTTCCTTATTTCAGCCATGTCTGCCTTTGAAGAGCAACCAGTTTCAATTCAGGTACAAGATGGAGGAGTGGCTCGTTTCTCTTGTAGGATAACTGCAAATCCTCCAGCTGTTATTACGTGGGAAGTAAATCGCACTGCTCTTCCTCTTGCCATGGACAGGTAATGGCTCAATTTTGAAAAAATAAAACAATTAATAGACAAAAGTGTTTTTGTAGTATTTGACTTGTAAGCTCTCATGAGCAGGGCCCTCCTAACCATCTTGTGTTAATTTGTATTGGATGGATGGCACCTAATGACTTGCCGCCCGACTTCCTGATTGGTCAGGAAGCCAGGCAGCCTCAGCAAGTGAAACCTGTGTTCTTTCGCTAGAACACTGTCTTCACAGGCAATTTGGAAGCCGGGCAACGGGTCATGGTCCCCTGCCTGACTTCCTGATAATCAGCGCACCCGGCACTCGGCATCGGTATTTGTACTCGACATCGAAAAAATGGTATCGGTGCATCCCTACTGTACAATAATAATAGTAAGTATTATAATTCTCAGATCTGATAGTGGCTTGCTAGGTTGAAACCAGACACTATAAATGTATGTATTATTTATTTATTACAAGCATTTATATAGCGCTAACAATTTACGCAGAGCTTTACACAGTACACATTCACATCAGTCCTTATCTCACATGCATACATATGAGGACCAATTTAGTCAGGAGCCAATTAACCTACCAGCATGTCTTTGGAGTGCGGGAGAAAACCGGAGCGCATAAATAGAGTTACTGTATATGCCATTTATTTGGTTCCATTGGCTTTTCATAAATGTAAATCATTGATTTCGACTTCTTTAAAAAAAATGTGCTTTCCTGTGTATTTAAAGGATTACTGTGTTATCGAAAGGAGTTCTTCAGATCTATGGTGTCACAAAAAAGGATGCTGGAAATTACAGATGCATAGCTACCTCCATGTCAAACAGACGCAAGAGTGCTGAAGCCACATTGACTGTTCTAGCAGGTTTGTGTCCTTACTGTAATGTACACATTCGTTCTTTGAGCTGGATTCATTTTTAAATATTCTGATTTTGTGAGATCATCTACTGGAGACCATAGTTGTTAGAAATGACTGGCACACAGAAATGTTCTATGTATACAATATAATTGTATGTAAAGAGCTTTGTGAATCTGCTGAGGTTTACATTTTGATTAGATTTTATCAGTTCTGCCATGAAATGATTACTCTTTGGTTGTTCCTGAACTAGGCACACTGATGCAATCTTTAAAGAAACCGGTAATCATAGCACCACCTCAGAATACAACGGCCTCTGTGCACCAAACTGTTACACTGGAGTGTATGGCTACAGGAAACCCAAAACCTATAGTGTCCTGGAGCAGATTGGGTAAGAGCATATTTTCCCATGTAGAGTAGATTACGTATTGATAATGGCATTTAACATGTAATGTTTTTGATAAGCATTTTAGATATTATAGACTTTCCAGTTCTCATGAAGACAGAACAATTAAAAAACAGTTTTATCCTAGATCAAAAGCCCATTGATGTCTTTAACACAAGAGTGCTGGGTAACGGGAACCTTGTTATTTCCGACGTGAAGGTACAGCATGCAGGTGTATACATCTGTAGAGCGACAACAGCGGGAACTCGCAACTTCACAGTGGCAATGGCTAGTGTTGTAGTTCTGGGTAAGATTAATTTGTTATTGTATACTTTGTCTTGCCCACTGGGCTTTTATAACAAAACCTGTTGATCTCTGTAATGTGGTGTGTACAATTTAAACACAAAGGGAAAAATAATTTAAGCATCCTAGTGAAAACCTAATTTTTCTACTGTTTTCTATGGACTGCATATATATTTGCTGTGTAAAAGCATTTGTAGAGATATTTGCTGTGGGTGTTTTGCTACCACTGCACTACAAGGTTTAACTGCTGATTTTGGTCTAGGGAGGAAAATAACTAAGTTATACTCACCTGATTTTCGTGTCTGGTCAGCTACAGTAATGGTAGTCCCTCGGTATCCTCATGTTCAATATAACGTGTATAGAACGTGATGACTCAGGGACCTTAAACCACTGCAGTGTGAGGGGGGGGGGGGGGCTCTAGGAAACGGTCTGGATCTGCAGCTTGGAGGATTGGGTGAGTATACATTTTTTATTTTCTTCCCTAGACCAAAATGAGCAGGGATAGCCCCACTTCAAGGGTTAATAAAAATGCCATGAGTTCTTCTTTAAAATGAATGATAGTGAATGTATTTCAGCACTGCTGATACCTTAGAAATTATTTTGGCTGTTTCAAGTTCACTTTAAATGGGGGAAATTTAAGAAAAATTGTCATACAGTATGGTCTTTAGATCATTACATTACACTATATCACTAAAGCTGTTGTTTCCACTACGCAAAGATTTAGCTGCGCAAGAGGATTATGATGAGTTTGGATGTTTAGTAGCCTAGTGATGATCTCACTTGATTCCCTGATCTCATTTGGGGTTTGCATTCTCTAAGGGTTGTTTTTAACCAGTTGCCATACATTTATGCTGATATCTTTTAGCAATATACATTGTACAATATACACTGATGGGTTATTCAGAAAGTCTGTTTTACATCTTCACCCTGTAATGTTTTAATCCCTGAAGCACCTCCATCATTTGCTGAACGGCCAGAGAGTTTGACAAGGCCACGTGCAGGAACAGCTCGTTTTGTATGTCAAGCTGAAGGAATTCCAATTCCAAAAATCTCCTGGCTCAAGAATGCAAGAAAGATACATTCTAATGGAAGAATCAAAATGTACAATAGGTAGGAAGACAATGATCTGGTTTTGATTGCTGTACATTTTAATTACAGTCTATGTAGCCATTTCCCCTGAAGAATACAACAGTGCATAATGTTTCAATTTACAAAATTTCTGTCTCTCTTTTTCACTTTAGTAAACTGGTAATTAATCAGATTATCCCTGAAGATGATGCAGTATATCAGTGCATGGCAGAAAATAGTCATGGCTCAATCCTTTCTCGGGCAAGGCTTATAGTGGTGATGTCTGAAGACAGACCAAGTGCTCCTCGTCACCTTCGAGCTGAGACAGTGTCCAGTTCAGCCATTATACTGTCGTGGGAAAGGCCGCTGTACAACTCCGAAAAAGTCATTGCTTATTCTGTGCATTACATGAAGGCGGAAGGTGAGATTAAGTCAATTGCAATGTGTGTTTAGAAAAAAAAAGCCTATAGATTTCTGACAGCTGCAACAGCCTTTGTCCCTTTTATAAGATTTCCCTTTCCCGGAGCTACCCTCGTTTTCAATCAAGAATACTTAATGAGCATCTACAAATTCTGTTACCATATCAAATGGGTCATTGTAATGGTGGCAATGCCTTTACCTTTTTTGTTTGATCCCACCACTATTTTAAGCTCTCCAAGTAACTCTTACCACATTATCTTAAAAATATAATATAAATAAATTATAAAATTCTCATGTTAACTTATTGTTATGTGAGTTCGATCATCCCTTAAATCGGCTACACCAAAATTGGACTTTTAAAGTACTAAAAAGTTTAATCTCATATGACCCTGTATAGCAAACAAAAAAAAATATATACAATTATATTAGTTTTGGTAATCCTTTGTACATAACTATATTTCAATAAATAAAATATATATAAAACAACTTATACTTAAAAAAGAGATGCTGTTCAAAGAAAGCCAACAGGTGTTCTTTAAAAAGGAACAGACCTTGCATTTAAATGAGTGGGTTAGTGTGCTAGGCAAGCGAAAAGGTCTGATGAGAGTACATGAGTGTATTAATTCCTTGTTAGCAATTTGGAAGCTCTACAAAGGGTGTAGTGATTCTGTTTGTAGGCTGGTCTCACCCCCTATTATGGCTATTTTATCAGGCCTCCGCATGAGGCCCAGTGGCTCATTCACTCCAAGAACAAGGCCTTTTAATTTGAGCCTAAGGATCTTGTTTAGCGGGTCAAAAATCATGCCACGACATTCCTAATTAACAAACCATCAACGGCTCTGTTGTGAGATGCCAGTAATCTTGTCTAATTAAAATGCTTTTTAGTCAATTCAGATATGTGGGAAAGCTCAATAGTGGAATTTGGTTCAGGGTTTTGTTTATAAATTTAATGGCAATGGGTGGTGGGGGAGTTTTGATTGAGTTGACATGTATTTCGGTGTGAAATGGTCTTGAACCACAACAGCCTTCAACAACCTTATTCCGCTTACCAGTTCCTGTGTATAGGAATTAGGAAGCAACAAAGGCAACAGCAGTAATGCAACCCTCTGCATATTTCAATATGAATTGCTGAAATTTTTCCTAAGCTCATTAAGACACAACACATTTATATAGTGAATTCTCTTTCTTGTGCCCGCCTTCATCTTTTCCAACTGCTGTAATAGATTTCAACTATATAATCGCCTCTTTTACAATACGGCTTTTTTGTGCGCTTGTTGTTTCTGATAAAACGGCTTGTTGCTGAATGGCGCGGTTCATAAAACGGGGTTTGTTTTTGCCTGCGTTTAATCACACGGATTTAAGATGTAGGAATTCTTAGTGGTTAAATGGTAACTCCATTAACAGTTTTTTTTTCAATTAAAGCAGTTTACAAAAACTTGTTTTGAGTAGTTATGGAACACTTCTTTATTGTTACTTTTAATGAGCTTAGGTTTCATTTATTCAGATTCTATATAGCACAACACAATGCACCGACACACACAAGCATCCTGTTTATTTTGCATCTTGATCCATTTTTTTCAGTGAAAAGCTTAACAAGCTTAACACTTTTTTAGAGAATTATTTGTATAGGTGGTTAAAGGGCAAGTTCACCTAAAAGTGATATTTTATCTATAAGTGGGCTGACCAGAGAGGTAGAGTGCAGCACCCTCAGAGTGGTTACAGTAAGTGTACAGACTTGACTACTCAATGCATATATTGAACCAGTAGATTCACCCGAGAAATATAGTAAAGTTTTAGTTTTGATTTTCTACCAAAAACTGAGATATCAATTTGCAGTGACCCTGACCCTTTAAGAATCAGATTGC
The DNA here is from genome assembly GCF_000935625.1 of Nanorana parkeri. NCBI lineage: Eukaryota > Metazoa > Chordata > Amphibia > Anura > Dicroglossidae > Nanorana > Nanorana parkeri. The sequence continues at coordinate 810,522 of NW_017306558.1, forward strand.
ATTGTATACTATGGTTAATGATATCTGTGGTCCACAGGGAATAATCTCAGCTCCACCTACCCTAACCTGTAAAAAAAAAAACCAAAATGCCATCATTCACCCAATATAGAATAGTCAAAGTGATGTGTCACTAAAATGTAAGAGTAGTTTCATATTTCATTTTTTTATACCTCATAGTGGTGAGAAGTAGGCATAGGTAGATAGCTATGTACAGAGCATGTGCATCAACGAATAATGTTAGGAGTTGTTTTAACCCTTTTATTAACATTTGATGTAGAGTTAATCTGCTGTTCCTGTGGGAATGGATATGTTGTGGCTGGATTTGTGGACTTGACCACGAGTACACATGTAAATGCATAGAGAAAAGCATGTTTAAAAGATAAATGTGCACACTTGCTGTGTACTTGCTATGACCAAGGTATTACTCATGGCCATGATCACAGTAAAGGTGCTGAGAGCTGGATGCACCAACCCCTGGCTGACCACAGCCAGTAGACTATATTGAGTGGCATTAAAACTGTTTAGTCTAATTAATATGTCTTGCTCATCCTCTTACTCTTAAGAGTCAAAGAGACAAACTATTTTACTGTGCACAAGTAACTTACAGTTGTCTGAAAACAAATATCAGTTAAAGCCTTTCGAGTGGATTCAGTCAAATTAGGATTAACATCACCCACTGATGGTGAGTTCTGGTTTTGTGTAATGTGCGAGAGTAATGCTCTTGTTGCCTTTATTTAGGTTTAAACAATGAAGAATATCAAGTGGTGATTGGGAATGACACAAATCACTACGTCATTGATGACTTGGATCCTGCCAGCAACTACACATTTTATATTGTTGCCTATATGCCGATGGGTGCAAGCCAGATGTCAGACCATGTTACACAGAGCTCACTTGAAGATGGTAAGGCATTCGTTGGAATGCTTGTAATAATTTGCAAAGAGCATGTTATCACCTGCTTTATATAGGAATGCATGTAATAGTTATACGATGGTAATAAGCATTCATAACAGTAACCCATGTCTAGATCAAAAAGTACTGTAAGTGCTAAGAAACCAATTCCATAAAGATATAGGCCTCATGCACACAAGCAGGCTGCGTTTAAGCCCTAGAGAAGTCATCTTGTAAGTATAAACAACTTTACACTTCCCAGATCACTTTTTTCTATGATGGCCTTAGTTGCATTTGATATGCGTTGACATGCGTTCAAACAAATTTACATGCATTTAGCCGCATAAAACTGGGCTAGTCGTACCCGCGGCGCAGTGTTGCTGGACGCCTAGGTGTGCATTCAGTCATAGAAAAGCGTTATGAGTCCAGGTGTGTGAGATCCAAACGCACATGAACTCAATGTTTTGGTACATAGTTTGCATGAGGCCTTAAACTGATGCGCTGTTGAGTCTAAACAAAAACATTTCTATAGTTTCTAATGGAATAGGTTTATAGATCTCTAAAAATACAATGTATGAATTGTAGGCCTTGACTGGCACATGGAAAACCGGAATGAGAGGTCTTGTTTCAAAAGAGCAGATACTTTTTTTGTTTCTGATTTAGACATGGTTAGCTTCAATGTTGGGTTGGGTTAATGTAAGTGTAGTGCTAAGGATGAGGAATAGCCTTACACTGGTCCTAATTTTATGTGTGTGACTGTTAAAGATGTATTCCAGGCAAACCGCTAACTACACAGATGAAATACATACAGTATAGAGGAGCTGTTTTACCTGTATTTCTGTCCATTCATTGCTGAAATTTACACAGCTCAGCCACACAGCACAGCCAGCCTAGAGCCCTGACTTTTGCAGTTAAGTAATACAACTAGAGCTTCTCCCTCCCCAGTGTTCAACGGGACAGTTAATCAGAACAGCAGACTGATTATCTCATCTCTCTTTCACTCTGATCTTTTCTCCTGTCAGCACATAAGCACTGCAGCACACCTCATTGGCTTCTTGTGCTGCAACCTCTATTGTACCGGAGATTGCAAGAGGCTGATATGAAGTTAAAATCATATACCAACACTAGTTATTTAAAAAAAAAGCATTAATGATTGTTTAATGAACACCATCCACCATAAATTGGTGCTTTTATATTCCTGGAGTTCAGCTTTAATATTATCTGGACCCCATGAACAATGTTTTACTTAAACTACATAACTGCATAGTGGAGTACTTTACAGATGGTATGTGTTGTATTTATCTGTTGCAGTTCCACTGAGAGCCCCGGAACTTAGTTTGACAAGCCGCAGTCCTACAGATGTTCTAATCTCATGGCTTCCCATCCCATCCAAATTCCGTAGAGGAAAGATTATACTTTATAGACTGTCATTTCGAATGAGCACTGAAAGTTCTGTTCAAGTTCTAGAGCTCCCTGGTACCACCCATGAGTATTTCTTAGAGGGGCTGAAGTCAGACAGTGTCTACCTAGTTCGGATAGCAGCAGCAACAAAGGTGGGATGGGGAGAATCATCTGCCTGGACATCCCATCGCACACCCAAAGCCAGCAGCATAAGAGGTAAGTGACCTCTTATATTTATGAGACAATCCTTTTTGGGAAAGTTACTGTTGGTATTTTTAGTGTTTTCATTTTGCCTTTATTGGCATTCTAAAGCTCTTTAACATTGCAGAAGTAAATTGAATAACTCAAGGCTGTACAGACTCATAGGGCCAGATAGACAATACACCTAACAAAAGTTATTGCTGGCTCCTTACACTTTGAACAGCTAATATTGTTGTCAGGGGATACAGGTTCTCTGGGAGCTTTTAGGTTTTGGAGTGGACTCCTACCTTAATTGCACAAGGAATTTACTATCTCTGGGTTTATTTAAGAGTCATTTACATTTGTAAATTACCTTGGGAAGATATAAGAATTGATTTCCGCTAGAGGAATCTAATTTCTTTTTCAGTATTATTTTCATATATATCTTCTTGATGTTGGTTTGTGTTGTGTAAACCTTGTTTCTAGACGTAGCGTGCAATGGTATATGTGCATTGAGGGAGCCATATTTGCTCATTACATATGCAGACTCTGCTTCCTACTTTGGAGACTGGCATTTCTCATAATGGCAGTCTATGGGTGCCAACGTACTGAAAACTTTGCAAATGTTAATGGAATTTTAAATACATTATCAGCTGAATAATTGGAGCATTTGTGGGATTGACAAAATGTAAAAAAAGTGATTGGACTTCAATTGCACTGTTATGTATAAAAATGTTGGACAAGTACTTCCCACTGGAAATTCCAGTGCCGGCACAAAAAAGTTTTAGTTTTTTTCTTCCTATGAAAACAATCATGCTGTGGAATTTGGTTGGGTGGACAAGAGCTGGTAGGTAGGACTACACAGCTATTGATAAAAAAGGTCATCCACAGCTGTGACTTGTAAAGTTAAATAAGATTAAGTCAGGTAACCTGAAAGCTATGTAAGGGTCACAGAGGGCACTCTTTTGTGACAGAGACAAACGTGACAGGCATTCAGCCTTCATTTGTGTATTTCTTGTTCTGGGTCAACAGAGAAATTTGGCAATGGCTGGACTAAATGAACCTGTTTGTTCAAATCTAACCAGCTGTGTAGTTATATCACATGTGATCTTAAAACCCCCAAAAATCTTAGATCTTAAAGTCACAAAAATATTGAGTGAGCCAGAGAGGAATGAGTCATTTGTTGTTGCCATAGTCCTTTTTTACTAATTGGTCAAATAACAGTTGTCTCCATTTGTTTTGGTGGCATTAAAGCTATATCAGAGTTTGTTGACAGGTAAGCAGCTCTATCCTGGTCACACCCCCCCCCCTCCCCCCCTTCTCTTCTTTGCAGTGACGTGGAGACTGGAAGGGTAGAGAGCTGTTTCCAGAGCAAAAATAATAATAATCAAACCCCTATTGTTCAGTTGGCCCCTTTCCCACAAAACACTCATACTTACATGGAAGAGTAATAAAAAATATGCCACTGCATGTCCCCAATTGTTCTGCTCAGCATGTCGTAGTTAAGCAGGTCTGCATTAGAAGCAAAACACAATGAATAGTTGTCTTAAAGCAAGGAAGACAGAGACAAATGTTTCTGGGTTTCTGATTTTGGAACTCAGGCTAACAGCCTTCTCAGGTAGAAAAGGGACAAAATTGTTAAAGAAAGCTATATTTAATGATCCAAACAGCTGGACAACTAAAAATCATAGACTTTTTGTTTTGTTTTGTTTAGACTACGTTCTTTAACATGGTAAAATTAGAAGATACTCATAGTTTTTAAAAAAAGGCCCTGTCTGTAATATTGAAAGCTCTCACGAGCAGGGCCCTCCTTACCATCTTGTCTTGATTTGTATTGTAACTGTAATGTCTTCCTTATATTGTAAAGCCCAGCACAAACTGTTGACACTATACAAATCCTGTATATATAATAATAATAATAATAATAATAAGGCATCATATCAATTGTTGGGTATATTGATCATTAATAATACTAATCCATTTCTAGCTTGTAAACCACTTCTGATATTTTGTAGCACCAAGGTCTCCAGAGTTGCGGTTGGATCCCCTAAACTGTACAACAATAGCAGTGAGATGGCAACAGGATCCTGAGGATACTGCTACAATACAGGGCTACAAACTATACTATAAGGAGGAAGGACAACAAGAGAGTGGTCCTATCCTGCTGGATGTCAAAGACTTTGATTACAACATTGGAGGGTTAGGTAAGTGTTATGTGATTTACAGGAATCTGACTGTTCACCTTTCCAACATCCTATCAGTTCTGATAACATCCTAGCTGGCAATCACCCTGCAGAAAGCATGTGCAGCAATAAATCTGACCTGTCAGTAAACCCATCCTAATTAACCTACAGGATGACAGGAAACAGATTCATTTAACTAGAAAACACCTCCTGTGATTTGTTGCTTACATTTGGACTGTACTGCTTTGTGTTATAGTAAGTAAAGTGTAGAGTTGTATGTTTTACCTGACTTGTTTCTAGAGTCAGTGCTTAGATCTAGACACATTAGGCTCACTAGGTTCATTTGGTTGCTTTATCACTAGTTGTGGTGGATGGGGGAAGCAAGGGATTTCTTTAATTAAGTCTATGGGGCTGAACGGGAGAAACCTTGCTGTGTATGGCTTGCTTAAAGTGGACCTTTACCCATATCTTTAAAATAACAACAGACACACCTTTAGAAATGTTTAGTAATGACATCTATCTACAAACACATACTTCTAGATAATTGCAGGCTTTGTATTCTTTACATACCCTATTTCTCTTTTCTTCCCCAGTCTTCTGACAGTGGCCATGTTTACTAAGGGCAGATTACTAGCTCTCCTATTACTTCCTGGATTTCTGGCTCATGTGACTAGACATGTGACTAGGACATGTGACCATGCACATCATCTCAGGGGAGGAAAATGCCTTTCCCAGAGATCTCCTGAGATTACCGATGAGATTTCCCAGCAATGCTCTGCTGGTGACAAGGCAATTCCAGTGTGCATTGCATTGGAAAACTAAAGTAATTTGCACTTTCAAAGCAGGAAGTGAATGCGCTGCAAGTGTAAGTAATTCAAAATCACAGCATTCTAAAACTGACATGTCTATGTTATTATTAATCATGATACATAGAGGAATGCATTGGTAGACTTTGATTTTTGAGTGTAAAAGTCTGCTTTAAGTAAAACTCCTTGGGAAGGAGGGTGAAGATACAGTATACAGTACTGTGCAATCTGGATAAAAAAGGTAGGGATGACGAGGCTAGCCAATAGTTTGTTAGTAGAGGTAGTGTTCAGCTAGGTATACACTGTTAGATTATATTTTGTTTAGCTTTCGGGCTGAATAAAAAAATCTAACAGATTCCTTTATTCACTTTTCAGCGTGGATGGAGAAATCTCCCACTGTGACTATAGTATTTTGACAGTCAGCCCCACCAGCCATCAATATACCTGAACAATGCATGCACTGCCTGGCTCCTTTGATTTTTCAGTCGAAGGACGTGGGGTGAAAGCCAGCAAATAAGCCCTGCAAGTTTTGGTCAGTTTGTAAGAATCGGACGCAATGTGCTCTGTGTACACCCATTAGGTATAGAGGTTGTTCTAGTCTGTGGTTACATGCTGCCTGATGATTTTGTCTTGAACTGTTCAACAATAGAATCCATATCGAAAAGGCCGTATTACACTATGAACATCTTTTTTTGGTTTCTGTGCACCTCTGGTGTTATATTACACATTAGAATGCTATATTCTGTCTTTTACACCTCCATTAGATAAAAGAAAGACCCGATCTGAAACCGAATAGATATAATGATTCAATAGAACTTGTAGGGATCTAATTTCATCTGTCAATGCATTCTCCAGCACAGCATTGTCCTAGGCCTCTTATATTCAGAGACAATGCAAACCTAAAATATGACATATGAATGAGTTGATTTAGAATTTTGATAAAGCAGATTATTCTTCTATAATACATGTGTAAACGTTCTATATTGACTGAACTCTACTATGCAAATAGTGAGAGCTGTGAAAGAGACTGGATGTGTGAATCACAAATCTCTATTTACAGATAATGGGCTTTTGGCAGCCCAGTCAGTGGACATTACAGGCAAAATGGCTGAGTTAACACAGAATAGAGCTTGATGAATTACTATCACAAAAAATCAGTGAGGGCGATTAATCAACAAAGCTTTCCAACAGCCGCCTGTGAGTTTGTAAACTTTATTAAACTTGTGGCAAGTGTGCAGTTCATTTTCAAACCAGCTAGCCTTTACAATATTCTTCACTTCCTAAAGCATAGCTATTGTTTCAATGTAAACATTTTGAAATTGCAAGTTCAAAATGGTGCAGGGATACATATTTGTCTTGCATAAGGTCTCCCAGCTGCTGTGAAGGTATAGTAAAGGACTTGGCATGGTCTATGACCTATTTGCTTTAGTGCTGTAACATTCACATCCCAGAGGTAATAAGCTGTCCCCACCTCCATCTTAAGCTAGTCATACATGGTTGGATTTTTAGTCCTACTGTCGTTGCCACAATTTAAGCTATGGTGGCCTTGTCATCACCACTTTTTCAAATGTTGTCAAAGGAGCCAGGCCAAAAATTGTTGGCCAAGCAGTGACTGCAATTAATTAAATGCAGTCACTGTTCAGGTTTTCTGACAGCTGCAGGGGGAGATTCCCTTACTAAATAGCGGAATTAAGTGTTTTTTCTCTTTCAAGCCAAGAAAAAAACAAGAGGAAAATGGCCAGCTTAAAGGAGCAATAAACCACTTTGATTTCTTTCTTTTTTTTTTCTTCCCTAATGTTCAAGTGTGAATCTCCAGCGCTGTCGGCACGTCCTTCGGCCCTCAGTGCTGTCCCCAGCCGCTGCCATCTCTGCCGCTTTCGGGTTCTCGGAAGTTCTCTTCAGCCAATAGGTGGCCACTCATGATGCCACTCCTGCGCCTCACTGGTGTGAATGGGCTGAGTGTGTACACTATATTGCGCATGCATTATACAATGTACATAAAAATATAAATTAAAAAAGAATCGCAGGGGCAGTAAATTATTATTTTTTTGGCAGAAGAGACTTTTCTTCTGCCAAAAACTGTTAATTCCCAGTGGCTTTTTATTTTCACATTTACTTCTGCTCCTATATATGAATAAGTGGCAGTGACCATCACTGTAAAGAACAGTCGTGTTCTGCATTCTCATTTGTTGACAGCTGCATTTTTTAAAACCAGTAACAAGGTAGAACTGCCTCATTACTTTCAAAGAATTAAAAAATAGTTCCTTTTTTAAACTTCCTGTGAGGGTGTAATTAGGGCTGCAGCTAACGATTATTTTCATAATCGATTAGTTGGCCGATGATTAAGTTCGATTAATCGGTTAATCGGATTTAAAAAAAAGGCTCCAGTGATGGACTACTAGTTTCTATTGAGATTGTAATCCATCACAGGAGCAAGCTTGACACGGTGGAAGTAAAAAAAAAAGTGTGGTGTGCAATATAGTACATTATACAGCGGCGCAATGCAGAATACCAGCAGCTATAGAGGAATGCAGCAATAGTACATTATACTATAATGTACTATTGCTGGGATTTGTAGTCCTCTGTAGCTGGCGTTATTCTGCATTGCACTGTATATAATGTATTATTGCTGGGATCTGATGTATTCCTCTATAGCTGGCGTTATTCTGCATTGCGCTGTATATCATTTATTATCGCTGGGATTTGTAGTCCTCTACAGTGCGCTGTATAATGATAATACGGCGAAATGCAGTATACCACCAGCTATATAGGAATACAACAAATGCCAGCAATAGTACAACATTATACAATAATGTACTATTGCTGGGATATGTAGTCCTCTGTAAATGCTGGTATTCTGCATTGCGCTGTATAATGATTATACTGTGCAATGCAGATTACCATTGACCTGTTATAGAGGAACTACAAATCCCAGAAATAATACATTGCCCAGCGCAATGGAGAATACCACCAGCTATAAAGGAACAACAAATCCCAGCAATAATACATTATACAGGCTGTTTGTTGTTCCTCTATAGCTACTAATGTTCTGCAGTGTGCCGCTTAAAAAAAAAAAACACAACAGGAAACATTAAAAAGCTCCCCGCCGATCTCGACTTACTTTGAATGACGGTGTTGTCGGCGAGCAGCGGCGTTGTTGGTTGTCGGCGGGCAGCAGCGAGTCGGAAAGCTCGCCGGGAGGAGAGGGCCAGACGCATGTCCTCAGCGTGGGCGTGGCTAAGCGGCGTGGAGTGAGCGGTGGGCGTGGCGCAAACAGCTTAATCGACGTGGGTGTGGCGTGACCGGGAAATTTGAATTTTAGCCGACAAATCGACGATGGAAAATGTTGACAACATTTTCCATCGTCGATTTTAATTGAATAATTGTTGCAGCTCTAGTGAACAGGTGCTAGTCCTTTCCTATGTGAACAGGGAGGAAAGTGCTAACCACATGAGCAAAATGGAACATCATTCAAGTTGCACTAGTTTGTATTGAGGGCAGGCAAGGATCAGCTTATTTTAATAGTGAGCACTTTTCAATTTAGTCAGAATCTCTCAAGGAAACCTCTTATTATTGAAAAGGGAGGGGGAGGGGGGATGGGGACGGCTCTTTTCAATAATAAGAGGTTTCCTTGAGAGATTCTGACTAAATTGAAAAGTGCTCACTATTAAAATAAGCTGATGTCATTACATCCAGATCACTACAGTTACATTTCTAGTGTAGTCCACTCCTGACTTACTTTTAGAAGGTGGGCCCTCAATTGTCTGCAGGCCAGCGGCGGGTGAGGGAGCTCACGGCGAGGAGGAGACCAGCGGTGGACATGGCTTTTGCGGCGACTGAGGGAGCTCACGGCTAGGAGGAGACCAGCGGCCGGCATGACTTATGCGGCGGGTGAGGCAGCTCGCGGCGGGTGAGAGAGCTCACGGCTAGGAGACGAGCAGCGTGCGCGGCTTCGGCCTGTTCGGTGGGCGTGGCTTATGCGGCGGCCTGTGCGGTGGACACGTCGGGAGCAGCGTGTGACGCGTGACGTGCGACTCAGGCCGCGTGCGGAGCCCCGAACAGGCTAAGCAATCGATAGCCGATGAATCGACGATCGAAAACGTTGCCAACGTTTTCAATCGTCGATTTTAATCGACTTAATCGATTAACTGTTGCAGCTCTAGGTGTAATTATGTCTCTTCCCTTAGATGGTAGCACCCCTTCATGAGCTCCCATAATGCTGAAGAATAGGCTTGTCAAGGTGGCAAATAGATAATATGAAATATGGATGATGGAAAGGGTAACGGTAGATTTGAAGGATGCATGCACAATGTTTGACTTGTAGATTCAGTGTTTGCATCAAAAAAGGTACTTTAGTTATGCTACCCTATAGAGCTCACATTATATTATTATTGGGCCGTTTGGCATGTTGGATTTGATGCAAGGGCCTGGCGTACTAGAGCATGACATGTCATATGTGAGACATCATCACATTGTTCAAAATCTAGCTGCCACTAGTGGAAAATCGGTCATACGTAAATGTCTGACACAGAGAGCAGCCATTGAACTGTATAGAACCTGCTTTGAGATGGAGCACTGGGCTCTTCTCTGCATACAATTATTCAGCGTAGCCATGCCTATGTGAATTTCTTCATTCTTCCGGAGAATATATGACTGTTATGCAAAATAAAATTTTAGTCAGCCTTTAAAAAATGATACCAGCTTGGAAATCCCAGCCATGCTTTCCCGACCGAGTTCTCTCCGTAGTAAATTGCTTCCATTAGGGCATTTCATGTGTATTTTTACTGTCAGCCTAAGTGCTTTGTGTATTCGTAGGCACTGTAACTTTGCCTGACTGCAACATCGAAATGACTGTAATTAAAACAAGCAGCTAATCATATTGTGGAATGATTTACAGTGTTCTGTGGCACTACCTGTATGAAAGGAATTGTGGGTTGAATCATTGTCAAAATACTCCTGCTTGTGAGGTGTGTTACATAAATATAAATTATACAGAGTTATGGATATGCCCCTTTACAATCTGACAGTTCTTTCAGTTCTCTATAATTGCTGGAGTTCAAAGCAGGAAGCCCATGTTTTATTGACTATATCTGCACAGGCAGCTGACGTGGTTACATCAAAAGCAGTTCACCTTTAATGTCTTGCCCAGATGAATAATGAAAAACATTATTTGCATGTTAGCCTTGAATAATCTATATGGGATGGCAGGGTACCAGCACACTGGAGTTCCTTAATGTACAATTTAGAGATGAATGGGTGATAAGAAGTGCAATGAAGAGGCATAATATGTTATTTACAGTACTTTGCAAGAATATTCATTTTACTCAGCCTGGAATTAAAATGGGATTTTACTATTCAATGTACACAGGTACAAAATATATTTATTGTAACACCAAAGTTAAATGACTACTGATATACCAAAACCCACAAGCCCTTGGTCCCTAATGTTCACCATACACACTTAGGGGTCTATTCACTAAGCTGCCGAGGGCAGCCGAGTGAATGACCGACCTGAAGTGAAGTGAGCCGAACACAGTTCGGCTATTCACTTCATGCTGGTACGGCTGATTTCAGCCGTACATCGGCTGAAATCAGCCATACATCGGCTTGCTTCGCCTGGCTTCGGGCCGGCTGAGCGGCATTCGGCTCGGCTGTTCTGCTCGGTCCCTCAGAGGTACCGAGCAGAACAGAAAAAGAGTGAAAAAAGTAAAAAAAAGTAAATAGAAAACGATTGTGCGGAGCTAGCAGTGACAGCTAGCTCCGCCCAATAGTTTCCTATTGTCCGGCGGCTCTGCTGCTGTAAAAGAAAAAAAGAACTTTCCCGGGCGCTCTGGGAGCCTGCCGCTCCCGGCCGCCCAGGAGAGAAAAATTTATCTAATTAAGCCTTGCAGGCTGAACGAGAGAAATCAGTTAAACAGCGTGGATGGAGGAATCTCCCCCTGATGGCTATTTGATTCAGGCAGCCGGCACCAGTGGCTGATTAGATGCAGTCATTCTTCACCAACAGTTTTCCACCCAGTTCCACTGAATTTTTAATTAAAGTATGGTGAGGTAGGTAGTACTGACAGGGCCACCCACAGCATGCATTTCAGCCAATTCAGTAGGAATATTCAAGTCGCATATGGCTACCTTAATCTAACCCAGACACCCCCTACCCAAGTGAATACTTATCTCTGCATATCAGCAGTAGCCTCCTCCAATGTTCATCATGCACCAGCCTTAAAGCTTCTCTGGCACTACCTGTACCTGTGCAGTGCATTGTTGTGCCATTGATTTTGAATAGCAGACCAACCACCTCAAACAGACCTGCGGTTTGAAGCACCACATGCACAGAGATAACAAAAAAAGAGGTGCAGGTATGTTGATATTGGTGTTGGTGGCATAATGCTCAGCGCTCAGATGCTGAAGATCTGAATCCATCCTCAAACATGTATGCTGTGCAGTCACAAGTAACCAGTTCATTGTTAACACTCGAAAGAAATGTATATCTAGCACAGCCAGCTTTTGTTATCCACCTACTATATGAAGTAGGGAAGACAAAGTACAAACAAAGTATATTAAATATTTAATTATTACATGCACATGAATCATGATTATTTTTTTTGTTCTAGCTTGCTAAAGCAATTAAACATCCACCATTATCTTTTATCTTTACCCATTAGTCTGTGACATCTACAGTTTAATATCCTCTTCAGCCTAAATGGACCAAATGTATTGAAAATAAACATATTGGTCCTGATATAAAGCAGATGGATGGTGGTGAATATAATAAGCAGCACTACACACACAAGGTCCTTGCTGGAAGGTGTGATGTGAAGTGTATGTGGACAATCCAGAGACCATTATTGCAGATTTCGGAAGTTGTGCTTTTCATTCTTCCATTTTAATTTGAATGTGTCAGTGTTTTAATGGGGTTCTTTGTGGCCAGCACTTTGAAGATTGAGTTGTCCGTATTTCATTAAATGCTTTGGAGGAAAATGAATTATGTGGCCATTTACGTGGAGTTCCGGAAAGCTTTTGTTACCAGAGAATTTATGCAAACCTCTCAGTGTCAGGTGGGATTCTGGACACAGAGGTCATGGGGCACAGTCAGGAGAAGGGAGAGAAAAGAGGCCCGGATGTTGACCAGAAGGAGCTGTGCTAGTAACATGGGGAATAACTGATTAAGGCCCCATTCACACCTGACCGTTTTGTAGCGCGTCCTACGCTCGATGAACGCTCTACAAAACGGTCAAAAAAATAAATAGCATTGTAGTCAATGGTATCGTTCCCACCTGTCCGTATTTCCGCCCGTCCCGAACACTCTAAAAAACAGCCCACGCATGAAAAGGTCCCGGAGCGTTTTTTGCTGCGTATTGGTCCGTTTTGTAGGGCGTTTTCCATTTGTATACTGCCAAGTAGCCTTTGGAATCGCGCGACGGTCGCGCGACTTTTTTACCGCGAATCGCGGTAAAAAAAACGCGTGAGGGTCGCGCGACAGACGCGCATATTACAATACGCATAGGTGTGAATGGGGCCTAAAACAGCATTTTGCTGAACTCACAAAGGTGCACACTGACTTTACTTATCCTGCTCTGTAAGCAGTGGTGTTTTACCTCTACTCATGCTTTTATTACACTGTCAGTTCTATTTTAATGGCTGTTATGATAAAATGTACACATAGGTTATGACTATTTAAAGTGACTTTGCTGCGGACTTAACAAAATGTCAAAAAGCCACACCTGCAAAAGAAAAGGGTTTATACCCACCTGTTTGGCTGCCTGTTCTTTCGATCTTCACTCTGTTCAAGAGCTATGGCCGCCTGAAGAATCTTCACATTTGACAGTTCTGGTAGCGGTGGATGTCTGGGTTCCTCACCATGCCCTGTGGTTCCTTCTGCTGTACCCCTTTGTCATAACTGTGTCCTTTAGGGGTCATCAGTAGGTACTATGGAGCACATCGGGGAACCAGGCATCCAACATTGTTTTAACTCGGCAACAGAGTCACTTTTAAATAATACTATGTCCAGGCTATAGCAGCCATTTGAGGTTGCTATAATGTATCACTGGGAGATAAAATAATGATCTTTGACAGTGTAAAGCTGGTCATACACTGTTATATGCAGGCTATACAAAAAAAAGATAACAGATTCCTCTATCCACGCTAAACTGCATGGATGGGCAAATCTCCTGTTTTGTCCTTTATATTCTGACAGTGGCGGGTGTGCCATTGTCAGAATACTTGAACTGTGATGGCAGCTGATTGGCTGTCGGCACTGTTCGCCTGTTCGCCTGAAGATTTTCCATCCAGCTCTTTCAATTTTTCAAGTTCAGTGTATGCCCCCGCTCCAAGCTCACTCCCGTGTTGGACTGCTATTTCAATACAAATAGGTAAACTAAACATGAGATTGTAGTCCTTCATGAGAGCGAGCTTGCAGCGGTGGATACTTTACAACACACACAGGGACCATGGTGAACAAATAAAAGTAGCCACCCTCCAGAAGGAAGGACAGTGCCAGCACCAAATCAGGGATAATTTTAGGATCTACAGTTGAGTGATACACAAATACAGTAAGGCCCAGTGTCGTTAATAGTTAAGGTACTTGAATCTATTTTTAAAATGTAACTCCTGAGTTTAGTGTCACTTTAAGTCAAGACCTGTTACCCCACCCCCAAACACACACACGTACACACCTCTAACAATGCAAAGTGCTTACCTTCTCATAAAAAGAGATAGACAGCTGCTATGCATTGGAGGAAGCCAGTGAGTTAAATCTGGAATTTCTTTTATTCATCTACGTATTGCTGATCAATTTGTTCAATCTTTACAGTGTACACAAACCAATCGTATCAGGCCCTGTTCATCGGTCCTGCGTACTTACCACAAATATTTAGATGCACAAATGTGCATAAAGGCCACTATTGGGTATATATTTAAATATACAGTAGAAGCAAACCCACAAAAATGTAGCAGGAACTTGAAAATCTCGCTACGTGGTGCTGAGTGCTTTGCATACTCAGGCAAACTGCCAAGCTTTTCTGCGCCTTCTTTTGCTCTGGAGGGGTTTGAAAATCTCATGTGCTTCATTGGAATGCACAGACTCCGGGAATTACCCACATTCAACAAGTAACAGGGAAACATTAGCCACTTTATATTTATTTTTAAAACATCAAGCAAAAGATAGATTCCCCTTCTCTTGTGTAATTAAATATTTTTCTCTTAATGTGGTGGTGTTGAAACTTACTGAGCACAACGATGATTGCTAGTTATTAGCATTGGCACATTATGGTGTCTTGGCTTGGACATTTCATACATGTATGACCCTGTTGTTTTCACACTGCTGTGGTCCTTCTCTGCTACAGAGGGGTCTACAATGGCTCCCCCCATTCCTTCAGGGCAGGAACAAATATTCAGCACATAGTTTAATGACATTTTCCTAAAAGAAGGATAAAATCTCCAGGGATTGAAGAGGCCAGTAGGTGAAAGGTGATGAGGAGGCAGCGCAAAAAGTGCAATTTTTCTTCCTGGGCTGGAAGTGATCAGGTTTAACTAAAATCCTTCTGAGGTTAAAGCCCTGAACAACAAATTCAATGGATGCATAGATCTGACTAAAAGTATGATTTTGTTCACAAAAATTAGAGTTTCTTTTTTTACAAAAGTACAAAATATATGCCTGGGTTAGATCACAAACAGAGGGGGGTATTGACTAAACTCCCCATTAATTTCGATGGAAAGAATGTCTTTTAACCCCTTCATGACTGAGGCCCTTTTTTCAATTTTTGCACCCATGTTATAACCCAAAGGTGGATAGCATTTCCATAGGAACTAATGGAGTTTGTTCCGCACATGCAAAACCCTTAAAGGAATAAGAGTATAAGACTGGGAGATTGATCTTTAAAGGAGACCTGTAGTTAAAGAGTATTATTACATGGAACTACCATAAGAACTGATATAAGCCTTCTGTTATCCAATACACAAGAGTGTTTAGACTGAGAGATTGAGGGGCAGCAGTAGAAGGTAATCTGGCTCTGCTGCATGCACATGTTCTAAACAACATGAATGAAGAAATATCCATTGCCAGCTATTGTATTCAGACAGTCGACACCCAAGGCTGTCTAAATACATGAACAGTGACTGCATCTGACAGTCACTGTTTGGCTGACAATTTTCCACCTGGCTCCTTCAATTTTTCATAAAAAGTTTGTTGAGGCGGCAACAGGGACACCCAAAGCTTGAATTTCAGTTAATTCAGCAGGAATTGTCGAAAATGTTAGCAGTGCATGATGCCTTTAGTTTTACATGCAATGCTGTGTACAGAAATTCATGTTGTAAGAAATTTAAGGATCCAAGTATAAAGCCTAAGCACAGCCACAGTTACCCCATAGCCTAGGGCCTCTTGTACACACAGCATTCTGATCAGATCCACCTGTCAGTTTTTGGAAACACAGTGTAACTATGGGCAGCCAGATGTAAACCGACATGTGTCCAAGATGGCACGCAACATGGCCAGTGCAGGATGCCGCCCATGTGAAAGAGGCCTAAAAGTGTTCATTTAACCCAATGAGCAGCAATACTTCTGTGTACACTGGGCTGTTTTGCTGAGTGCAGTTCTGCCATCTGAACAGGGATATGTCCTGTTCAAATGCTATGCATTGCACTCAGCAAAACACCCTGCAGCCTGTTGCAGGCAAGCCTCAGTTGCCTTTATTTTGTTTCTACCTTTCTTGTTCTTAAATCTTCCTTTCCTTCTGCTTTTATGCTTGCTTTTGAAATGTTGAAACCTAGGTTGGTTTTTAAACAGGTTTATCTTTTTACAGTAATGTTAAAGTTAAATATCGGTAGAACGTGATCAATAACCATTGACATTTATTAATAAGGGTTACTGTCACTTAACCCATAATGAATATTTGTGTTGAAGTTTAATTTGCACAAAACACAGAGGGTGGTAATCCAATAAGCCTTGAAACTTTCATTAACTCACACAGGAGTGCTGGCCTGGGGCTCTTCATTCTGTGCTCTATAGAATCACTCCTTAAGAAAGATATTGTTCAGGACTATATTTTCTCAAAGGCAAAATAAAATAGCAAATAAAGTAGTGCATGATTCACCAATTTCATGGGATGCAGCATTACATATGAAATATTCCCTATCCAAATGGTATAGAAGCAGCTGGCTTTATTGAGACAAATCGGTAAATATGGATTCATTTCTATGACATTGTTCCAGGATCTGCAATATAAAAGTCCTGGTCCTCCACTCTACTTGCATATTGATCTCTGTCAGAAGACTCGAATGAGTGATTTTCTAATAGTGGATAACACTCCATGAGATATAAAGAAAGCAAATGTGCAGACACCTTTGATGGAATGTATTCAGCCAAAAAGGTGAACAGCTAGCACACGCACAGGATGTGTAATAGAAAGAATTGGCTCAAGTCAACATCATTTTAGTTGTGTATGCTGTTGAAGTGAACTTGAATACTTTTAATATAATGTTTTGTATTGCTGAAGGCAACTCAAGCCTGTTAGGGGCTTGAATGGGAAAATGTTTGGCATACAACATGGGTAAAGTAGGTTGGTGGAGGAATTGAGGCAGCAGAACACAATTGTAAATCAGTTGATAAATGTGGGGCGATGGGTTTAGCATAGTTATTATTTGTAACAACACCTCGCTCATTAAAACCCGTTACAACCCAAATTATTGTTTACAGGAGTTGTAGACCTGTGATAGCTTGAGCAACAACCCTTATATTGAAGAGACCCCCACATTAAATTGTTTGTATATATATTAATGTAACTTTGATAAAGGCAAAAATGCCACTCGTGGGCACAAAAGTACCTTGTGTTTCCTTTGCATAGTTTTGTGCATTCTATAGTATAAAACTTGCATAGCTATAAACAGCGCTCTTCTTGAATGAAGTAGAACCCAGACAGATAAAAGGAGTTTTTGTCACTGCAGGAAAAGGGAAAGACCTAAAAGACAAAACACATCCCAAGAGAATGATTTATAGGTAGGCAGCTGGAATTCAAAAGCTAAAACTCATTGACCCTTAGATAATGGAAACCGACAACTATCAATGAAGCCTTAAGGCCTTTCTTTTTCTGGGATGCATAGCTAAGAGTTGAGGAAATATCTCTGCATAGTTACCAAATCTTTGAAATCCTCATGTTCGCTCGGAGCAGTCATATAATTTGCTGGATGACTTGGCCATAGGTATATGTGAACCCAATCACTAACATCTTATATAAGCTCTAACATGTTAACGTAATTTAAAAGCTGACTAGCAACCGTGTACCTGTTCTTTGGGGAATATTACAAATAATATTGAAAACCAAATTTATTTGTTAAGATGTTCAGGAGAAATTGTGGAGGGTATGACATAGAATAATAAATGCAGGAGAGAAATTGAAGAGGGCATGACGTTGACAAGTATTTTCAGGATAGTATTGTGTATGGTATGGCAGCATGTGGTATGTGCTGGAGAGATGTGACAGAGGGTATCATTTGGTCATTTGTGTATAATTCTCTGAAAGTGAATAAACAGGAGAATAATTGAACAAAGTCGTATTTCACAAGTAAATGGTTTAGAAGAATTCATTTAATAAACTGTAACATGCTTAGTATGAGCTCTTAAATTGGATCATAGTGGAGGAATGTATCTGACTAGCGTAAGCTAGAAAGGATGCTTGTCCTTCTGAATTCACTGTCGAGCATAAGGAGTCTCCCATCTCCAAAAGGCCCTTATCCACTATTGTCACTGAAACACTGTCAACACATTGGCACCCAAACATAAAACCCCCTCATCCGTGCATGTTTTCCTGCTCTAAGCATATGTGTGGTATATTACATATATCTAGTTATATGTGTATTTTAATATATATATATTAGATTTTAATAATTTTGGGTGTATTAATCACAATTTCCCCTAGACCCTCCTCATCACTTTAAACATATAAATATTACCTTACATTGCCCAGCTGTGACCAAGGCCAGGTAGTACTTTCTAGCTCATGGCTCCAGACTGTTCTCCTCTGTACTTCTGCCTTGTTCTTTTAAAGATGCTCCTGTTGCTTGTTTTTCCATAGAAAGTAATAGACTTACACACATGTGCAGTTCTAAGCATGGGCACCATTACCTCCAATAGACATGTAGTCTGCAGGTGTTCTTTCCAAAATACAGGGCTGGTGTATGGAGGTAAACAAGCTGGAGCTGCAGTCTGCAAAACACTGCACAATTCTGGATAAGCCTGGCCCATGTGGGATACCATCCTTATATTAAAAATGATGAGAAGGTCCTGGAACGTTGGGGAATTTACACATACATTTTTTTTCTTCAGTCTTCAGTTATAGAGGAAGTGTTGGAAGCATGTCTCTTATCACTGCCTTGCAAACATAATTTATAATAAATTGCCTTAATTGGTCTATGAGACATATTAAGACTGGTTTGGGCCATATCTATAGCAATGCTAAACGGCTATAATTTATGATTACCCACAAGCAAATATACTCTAACCTAACTTTGTATTCTAACCTAACTTTTTAGTGGGTTATCCATTAGAGTCCTTGTTATCTCTTAACTCTGTAGTATTGTCCTTATTGTTTCCCATGTCCTATTTGCTTTTCAAAACCAACCTTGGATCTTTAGACCTGTACCAGAACATGGTTGTCACAGAAGAAAAAGAGCTCAGATTATAAAACAACCTTCTTTCTCAGTAGCACAAAAAGGGGGATATTGCATTCATGAATGAATAACCTTGCCACAAATGCAAGATGAACATACATGTTCAGTATAAACAAATGTAGTGACAGCACTTTTCTTCTACTTTTCTCCTTAAGGGCATGGCAGCTTACATTCTGTATAACCTCAATTTAAATAGCTTTTTCTGCTTCTTTATTTCAAATAGCAGAGTACCTCGCTCCCCCACAGCCTTTGCCTTGCCTTCTTTATATCAAATACAGTATTTGTTGTGCAGTAATATTTGTAAGAGTTCAGAATACCCTGAAGAGGATCTCCACACCCCAGGCTGTTGTCAAGTGAATGTGTGTTAGTTTGCTGTAGAACAGGACACATTGGGACAACACTGATGTGTCATCTGTATAGTGTTCTTGACAATGAAATAACATTTTCTACAAGACAACAAAGTGGGGTTAATGGAATTTTCATTTTTCATAAAAGGTAGAACTGTAGCTTTGGTGCCTTTCATGTAGTTACATAGTATTTGAGGTTGAATAAAGACAAGTCCAACCTATTTATATAAATCAAGTCCAACCTATTTATGTAGCAGAAGATATATTACTGTTCATGACAAGGTAACCATTAAAATGCAGCAAAGTAATACTTTACCATATTATAATGCTCACTGCAAAAGAAGACATCATATACTCACCTCTGCTGCTGCCTGTGCCACCCAGAAAAACTGTTAACTGAAGATCCTACAGAATCTGACACTTGTGGAACAGTCATTTCCTGGTCCTCCAAAAAGCTGGATTTCTACTTTAGGGCCCATTCACACATATATTGGTGACCTGCGCTTTCCCACACTGGGTCAACACAGGTCACCACAAGGACATATAGAAACATGCTACATTTTATCACATCGCACTGGATGCCTCCGCAGGTTGCTTTACCGCAGCACAACAGAAAATTGTATGTAGAATGCTCCACTACCATGGGAAGGGAAATATACAATTGGAGGCAACCCGATTGAGGTTTCTGGCTCACCAGTGACCAACCAGGTGGCACACATACATAATATATTCGGCAGCTGTTATCTTATTTCTAAAGGTATCATATGTCTTCATATCATATCATAGGTTTCCTATGTGTGAAATCTGTAACACAAAGTTTTATTCAGTGTAACTGTGACCTAGGACTAGATGTCTAAAAAAGATGAATGTGTTGCAGGTCTGCACATGCAGTAGATGTATATTTACACATTTAAAAGTGTGCTTTCTATTAACTCTCTCTGCGACCCCAGAACTCTGAAGGAGTAAATTTCTGTGTTTCTGAGAAACATGCACTCCCAGGTTGATGAAGAAGATCCTATGAGGAGATAGCACTGTGTAGACATGCCTTGACTTTAGGAGTTTATTTTTCTCAAATGGTCTAATCGGAGAGTTGTTAGTATGATATATTCTCTTTTGACTTTTAGTGCCACTGGGAAAAAAAATAAGAGTAGGTGTGAAAAAACTCGTAAATTAAAAAAATATTTTAGCTTTGTCAAGTTACTGAGCATTCAGTAAAAGCATGCCATTAAGTTGTATATTTTTCTGTGCTAGCGGTGTGGGACTGTTTGACATTTCTGCATTCAAAAGAGACGAATGATTAAATTAAGCTGTCCATTTCTACATAGCATATGACACTTTGCACTTAAAAATGTCTTAGGTTATGCAAAATAAAGCAATAAATCATATAGATTTCCCAATGTGCTAATGTAGCAGAAGACACTATTAATATGCAGTCATGAAAGTGTATGATTTATTGCACTAAAGTAGGGCAAAAAGGGAGTATCCCCTAAAAATGACTTTGGCTACTGTAGAATCACAGTGGCAAAAAATATATTGTGGGCTACCTGCCACCAGAGTTTAACACTGGAGTGAAGCTTGATATATACACACACACACACACACACACACACACACACACACACAAATCTTTATGCTTTGCTTGAAGTAAAATTTGCCTTTAAAATAAAGCTTAAAGGTGCTCATATATCAGAACCTGGATATTTAGCAGCTTAGATCAGATGTAATAGATCTGGATAGCTGTAGTGGCCAACTAATGCAGTCATGGAATCACAGAGTCTACTGACAGAAGCAGCTATCATAAAACCACATCTGCCATTTTAGACCTTTAGACACTTTGGATATTGATCAGCTGTAGGAGGCGTTTTAGTAATACAACTGATCTGCGCATCACTTGAGAAAACTTGGCAACTGATAGGTCAAGCACAAAGTGAATACCAGCAATTTAAAGCATTGGAAGTGTTTGTAATTACACGTTGAAGTTCTTTTCTCATCTGGTATTGTTATATCTTGGTGGGAAGGTTTACTAGAGAAGCTTATCAGCTGATTACATCTAAAATGGTCTGAGCTAATGAGCTAATGCAGCGATCAGCCTGTGTGTGGGCTTCTTACATTTTGCCAATGAGAATCCCTTTTTACTTTTTTCCCTGGTTTTGTTTCTTATGCATACATGGATATACAGTTGAAAACTCTCACATCTATAAAAGACAGTTACAAAAGTCAACCTGTTCCCTCAATCCTTACATCTCATTGATCTCCATATTTGATTCAGCTCATTATGCAATGAAGAAACACATCACCTTTGACATTTTCTTTAACAGAGAAATTATCCTTACATAATTTTTTTTACTTGTAAAGCTTTTTGAGACATAATACAACACAATAGACCTATGTAAGAATTATCAGTAGTTTAAAGTTTGCTTTTCTCGAATATAGCACATATGTAATGGATAGGATTAATTTTTGTCTAACAGCTAAGTCAATTCTTAACTTACAAAAGGCTGCTCTTCCAATAATGTACTAGCGTAGATAGTAATCAGGTTTAGTGGGTTTTAGAATCTAAGAGACCGAGCATCTCCACAGGCACCCAATCTTTATTTTTATTGACCAGAAAGTTACATGTGACAAAACATGACAAACACTTTTAATAAAAAAAATTGAGTAAAGCTCTAGGCCTTCTTGAATTAAATGCAAGGTCATGATTTCTGTGCTATAATATGGAGTACTCTGCCTAGCGGATGTTTCAATACTTAACATTCATTATGCCCCTAGATCAACATTGCTCGGTGCTATTGAATTAATGTCCTCCTGTGGCTTGTATTACTGTTGATTAAATCCATTTCACTGATTCTCTTAGTAAAAAATATTTTGCAGCTTGGTGTCATTTTAATGGAACTTTTTTTTCTTCTTTATTTTACTTGGAAGTGCTGTGTTCAGTTCATTGACATAAATTTGTCTAATGATTCTGTGCAGCTGACCATGGTTTACATGTATGTGATATTTTCCTCTTTCATGCTCTGTAATCAATCATTACAGAGGACCTTGCAGCAAAATCAAACTAACCCTTATCTATTAGCCCACTCCCATGTAAAATAGGTTGATTAAACCTAAAAAAAAATAATTCAGAGAAAACCAGTAAAAGATACCGCAGATCTCATGTTCACCTAGGCACCAGTGATGTCAGGATAGTAGGAAAGCTGAGAATCCCAAATATTGCAAGTTTGCATTCTCGCTCGGTTCCCAGGATCCCACAAGAAGGCTGACTGGCATCAAAGGCACATAGTCATTCGGTCCAGAAGCCGGGGTCTGTATTAAGTATCTTCTACTTTTGACTGCTGCTCGTTTTTAATAATAAGTAATCTTTTTACTACATAAAGTGGGACTCCAAGCAAATGCTACATATGCTGTTGAAATACATGATTGCTTTACATGTCAAAGAATTTGTAATTGTGTTCAGCCAGTCTTCTGATCCAAGCATCCCTGCCAAGCAGCCAACCAGTCATTAACCTCACTTTTCTACTCCTGTAATCACCCCTAATAGCTTGGTTATCAACATGCCCCCAGTCTGTGATTGGGCAATAAAATAGCAAAACAATGCTGAGGTCATCACTCTGCTGTCTCCTCCATTAGGTATGTTTAAACTGTTTGTTGAAAGCACTGCTCAAACCAATAGAGCTCTGGCTGGCTCTGAATGTTACCCCTGCCACTCCCAGGGTAAGCTCTGCTGTACAGAGGTTTACATGAGGCTAATATCAGGACAGCTTTATATATGCAAATCCTATGTAAAAGACATGTCATTGGTTTCAAATGATTACAAAACTGAATTAAATGTTGATTTTTTTATTATATGCCTGGAGTTCTACTATACATCCTTGGAAGAAAGAGGATTGTATAATTATCATATAGAAAGGAATGGAGAAACGGAAAAAAAAAATGATGGACTTGTTTAAATACACTTACAGGCTTATTTGAATTTGCGCAGTAAGTGCTGGAACCACTCAAAATTCATTTTTTCCCCCTGATCTAACTAGAGTAAATAGAAATCTGTTTGTTATAGGTAACTGCACATTGCACATTTTCATTTCTCTTTAAGCTACTTTATTAAATAACCCTATTAGATTTTTGATCTGTTCTTCTCCATCATCTTTTAGACAGTCTGCTCACTGCTGATAACTGAACAGAGACTGTGGGATATACCCTGATACTGAATATTTAAATGTGAAATATGTGAAGTGTAGGTGACCCCTATATATTTAAAATTCATGTATATAGATTAACTGCATACAATTGGGGGCACCGATTTAAAACAGTATTAAAGAAAGCCATATTATTTTTACAAATATTCCATTTTTTATTTGGTATGTTTTAAAAAAAAGACACCTAATATTGATATTTCCATAAAATACAATTCTTTAATACAAAGATAGAACATTCACCATTTATGGATGACCCATTTAATGGTAGTGTCAAAGCATTATATTATTGCTGCCGCCTGTAGTAACTATAACATTTGGAAGGGTATTACATAACTTATTACACACAGGGGGTTAGGAATGAGAGTTAGGCTATACACTTTAAATATATATATATGTAAAGATCATCATTAACAACATTTAACACATTTTGTTGGAGTTCATTTCACAGTAGGAAAACCCATAAAACATGAAATGGGTCATAAAATAGAAAGGCGAATGCATAGCAACTAGTGACTTCTCTGCAAATGTCTATAAACAAAACTTCCCTGCAGAAAATGAAATTTTATTATTCAGCATTTATCATGCTGCATGCCAGACCTTGGACCTTTATCAATTGTTCTCAGTGCGTGGAAGTGACCGTTTAGATGTGTGGGGCCTTCATTAGGTCTTGGAATGTCAAAGGGGAAGACTTGAGAAAACGCATCTATTAACACATGAAAGAGGTGGGGGGCTGAACAGAAAAACATTGACAGCATTTCATGAAAAAATGCTTTTTCTTCTTCCAGCATGATCATTTAGGGGTAGTGTTCCCTGCCATTTGAGGTCAGTTTGAGATCAGTTTGAATGTACACTAAAAAGTATTCAAGTATTTTTTTTATGTTCTTGACAAGAATAAAAATAACCCAGCAAAATGTATTATAGTTAGATTTTAAAGATTTTCTGATGGTCCAAAATGTTAAAAATTATTTTCCTCAGTCTTACAAAAATGTAATTCATTATTTTGAGTTGAGGGATGCTAAAGAAGACATTTCACTTCAAGGTGGAGTTGTTTTTTTCTTTTGATCCATTTTACTTCATTATCTCATTTGTACATTTTGAATGTTTATGCATTGGGGAAAAAGAAAAGTACTTGATTATTCCAACCTTTATTAATAGGTTCCACAACCAAGAAACAACGAACAGTGATTTGTTAAGTCTGTTGATAGCAACTGTTCTTGGGGGGAAAGGTTAGATTTAGCTGATCATTGTTGTATAATCTCAGGTATGGCCAAAGCTGGGTTGCCTGGCTGCTCTCCTGCAATTCCTTTCCATTACATTATCAGTCATGCTACAGTGATAAAACTGCAAGGGCTCCAGGGGTTTACCATGAATAGAAGAGGTCCCTTCCAGGGCTATCTGAAGGTATGCCCAATTCATTCTTAATTGCCAGTACATTATATACTGCCTGGCCAAAAAAAAAAGTCACGCACTCTAATATTTTGTTGAACCGTCTTTGATCATGGCACGCGTTCGCCGTGGCATCTTTTCAATAAGCTCATGCAATGTCACACATTTTTTTCCATCAAGGGTTGCATTCATTTTTTGCCAAGATCTTGTAGTGATGATGGGAGAGTCAGAACTCTGTGTGAAGTCTTCTCCAGTACATCCCAAAGATTCTCAATGGGGTTAAGGTCTGGACTCTGTGGTGGCTAATCCATGTGTGAAAATTATGTCTCATGTTCCCTGAACCACTCTTTCACAATTTGAACTCAATGAATCCTGGTGTTGTCATCTTGGAATATGCCCGTTCCATCAGGGTCTTGCAATATATAGAGTTAGGCAGCTTACTTGATTTTTTGGGGACATAACATAATTTCTTAACCTAGACCTGACCAACTGAAGCAACCCCAGATCATAACACTCCTCCTATGGAAGGCTCTTACCTATTTGCTTAGCTAAATCCTGGTGGTGACTTTTTTTTTGGGCAGGCAGTGTATGCTCTAGGATTGCCCACAATGTCCTAAAATTCTGAACTGACAGTTTGCTTTTATGGCCTTAGCCTTCCTACTTCCCTGACTTTCATCCACCGAAGGCTGCATTTCACATATTGAGAGTGGTCTTGTGTTCTGCTCCATTTATTTCACACTGGCTTGGTGATACTTTTACCTTCACTTTAGCTACTAATGACTGTATGATTCTCAAAGTTTTTTTAGGTCATGCTTTAGCACCTTCATAGTAATTAGCTAACGGCCAAGCATGTCTAGGAATGGAGTTTCTATTGTATTGCCACTGTATGTTTATATACTTCCACATTTGCCTGTGGCAATAATGTGTCCACCTCTATTGCAGGAACAAGGTGAAAACCCAGTTTTAATGTTTTAGAGAATATAATCTATTAGTATATGTTTAATAATAGCTGTTTTCTGAGAACCTTTTTCTCTTGGGTCAGTTAGTTCAAGAAAACCTTCGCTAAAAAAGATGGGTTTGTCATTGGTGATTTATTTATAAAAACGCTAGTTGCCTGGCTGCCAAGCCGAACCTCGAACCGAAATGCTTTGAGAGTTGCTGAGCCATAACAAAAATAAGAATCAATTCTGAGAGCTCTGTTTTCACACTGATTTGTCTTGATGCAACTACCAGATCAACAATTCAGAGAATACCAGATCAACAATTCAGAGAACCTTGCGGACAGACAAATAAGTAGCATTTTTAAAAGCATGGCATCCCACATATTTCTTTCATTATGGGTTTCCTCTAAAGCTGCACTGCAGGAAAACAGCTAAATACACAGCTAAAAAACAAATCCGTGCACTGTATGGTTTTGTAATTCTACGAAGCAAGTATTGTGATTCAGACACATCTGCCAGACTGCGTAGCCAAATCTTTGACCTTCACTTGTAATAGCACAGCAGTCTTGTGATGCAGACTCTACTTATATCTATCTTGCCAGACAGCTAGACAGCAAAGTACTGTATATGTAAATCCAGTCACGTTGATCTCATATAAGCTTTAGCATATTATTGTAATTTTAAAATATATTTCAATAGTTTTACGTTTGCTGCTTTCAATAAACTAATGCTTGGTGATCCCACCATGAAAGAACTTCCTGTTATAGAGTCTCCCAGTTGTGCTCCTGCAATGTTACCCTGTCACATAGGCTTCTGCTGGAGCACATAATGTGTGCTGAAACGGTTGTTTCAGCACACATTATGTTGGTATGTTATCGGGAAACCCGTCCTGTGAAATATCATGCAGCTATCACTTAAGTGAATTTATTTTAAAAAAGAATGGCAACTAGTTATTATAAACAGTGCTATAAAAATGGTATTCAGTTATGGTTTACATCTACTTCAAAATGCGTCCACAACATTGAACCTGTATACCTGTGAAATGGCACATTGTATATAATTGTAAATGGAGGCATAGTTTACATATGCCAGTGTCAATACAAAAAAGACAAAAAAATATTAATCTAGATTTGTACATTTGCATCGTGATTTGTTTCTGTTTTTCTCATGATTGTATGCTTTTATTTCTTGTTTTTAAAAAAAAATTGATTTTCTATTAACATTTGGTGTGAAAGTGGAACATAGATAAAACAGGTGCATGGAATCTGTGTGAACGAGACTTCAATTGTCTGTAGGATAGAAAGTTAAAGAGGATTTGAGATGATTTGCATATTATTTGCATATAATCTCTTTTTTCTTGAAGTTAAAGTTTTCAGATAGAATGGAATGCACAGGCATAAGAAACATCCATCTAAATAATTAAAAGATAGTTTAACTTACAGTATATGCCATTGCTACATGAAACTAGCTCAAAGAATTGAGCGTTCTCACATCTGAGGACACATAAGCGAAAGCAATTATTTTATATTAAAAACCACAGAGAAAGATTTGGATTGTAAAACTTCACTGTGTCATAGCTTGGCTAGTTTAATACTGCTATTTAGAGCTTGAATTGTAACATATTCTTATTACACAAAATAAATTGTTCTGGAGGAATACATACTTGCGTATACTTAACGGACAGCTCTGTTTTGTAAAATATTTTTAGAAAAAAAAAACTGTGCAAATGTTAGTTCCATGGAGTCCTACCCCTTACCAGAACTTGCCCATATGTGTCTCTATTATCACACAATAATATTGATGTACTTAAACTTGCAGAGAGGGACAATTGCTTCACACGGTAGTGGGCACAACTAAGAAATGAAAGATCAATTACTCTCCCACATACTCACAGGAAGGTCAGTTAATTAAAAATGCAGTGGCAGCTGCTGATTGTACCTGTGTAAGCTGCTGTAATGGCAGCATCTGCCTCTCCATTGAGATCCTGGAAAGCAAACCATATTCTGAAAAAGAGTCTTAGAAGACCCGATTCTTTGAGTTACATGGGAACGATGGAGAACAAACTGGAGCTTAACATAATGATGATGAGAATTTACTTTAGCTGCCGTAGAATTATAATATTAACTAATTGCTGTGGCATTTGTCTCCCCAATGTCATGCCCCTCAAGAAAAAGACTCTTGTCTTAAGAAACCACAGGAAATCACAGAATTATCATACATTATCCCCAGTTTATCAGGAGCCTAGTACCTATTTCTGTGAGATCTACCCAACAGTTGTTTATAGGCATTCTTCATGGTTTTGGGTCTGGAGAATGACAACATGATTAAAAAAGCAGAAAAGAATGAGGATGAACGTTACTTAACTTCTCTGTGGCTGCAGAAAGCACCACAAAGGATTACTTTTCAAACACGCAGTCTTAATAGTGGAGCGGTTTATAGAGCCCATATAACATCCCGGCGAGCCGGCGAGGCTTGTTCCTTTGTCAGTAAGTCACATTTCCAAGATGTCATGCACATATTTCAGAAGCTGGTAGCCAAGTGTTTATTTTACACAAACTTTTATATAATTTGTTTTAAAGTATATTGTGTATACTGTATATAACAAAGATGACAGCAGGCCTATAGAGCAGGAAATGGTACAGATTTAAATTACATAGCAGAATTATAACAGAGATGGAAAGACAGAAGTACCTAGAAAAAAAAATGAAAGCCGTAGAGGTCACTATGTTAGGCAACACCAAGTGGCTTATGCATTAATTCCAATTAAAAAATACAGGAAGGAACTAATGGTATCTGCGGATACCAGACGATGGCAATTTGTCAGGAAACAATCCAACCATAGTAAAATCGTTAGTATGCCTTATACAGATATGCAGCTTGGTGCAAGTCATGTTATCTAGCAAAAGGGACGGAGGAGAACTGCACACATATTTCAATGTTTTTCTGTTTCAGTTTTTTGTACCACAAACCTTGTCCAGTTCTCACACATATAAATTAAAATCTGTGCCACGCCATCATATGATGGTCATAAAATGGTTCCTTGGGAGCCACTAGGGTACTCTCATTAGATAGATAGGGGACAATTGCCAGACCCAAACTCTAAAGTAGGGAAAGTCAGGCCCCTTGTAACAAAGTAAAGTCCCACAGAGGATGATTTTTTTGACCATTAGGGGTAACAGCACATGCTTTGTAATGTCTGTCTTTAAAATAGCTGACAGGTTCACTTTAAAATAAGCTGAACAGGCGCCCTTGTGGTTTGTCTAGTCCCTTCCTCCAGTTGGCAGAGGAGGCTGAGTCGTTATGAGGTGACACAGCACTGCAGTCCAGGCAACTGAAGGGGAGACAACCCTGTGACAGTTTGAAAAGGCAGCCTACAGAGTTGTCACTCTCAAGCAGGAAGTGATACCTTGACTGAGAAACTGGCAGGATCAACAGCTGAGTTTCCATTGAATGTACAAGAGTAATTTAAAAACACTGAACTCCTTAAAGGTAAAGTGTGTTCTACTCCACAATGTACATTTTAAAATACATGTACAAATCACAGTTAGTGCTACTTTAACCAGAACAGAATAACAGTGGTATGATATTAAAGATTTATAGGGAGTATATAATTTATTTGGAGCACACATAAATAACTGTCCATATATGTAGACTTTTTATGGAGTTCTCTAAGTGATGTGTCACTGATTATTTGAGAATTACAGGTTATGGTGAAATTTTTTCCAGTTTCTGTATTATTCTGTACATTTTCCAAGCCTATAATTACAGTGCCAGTACTCTGCATCATAGGAATTGTTGATTGAGTGTTCTTAGTAAAACTGCTCATTTGCAGCTCTAAATTCCATAAATCATTTTCACTTCACACTGTGGTCTTCAATTAATTTATGCAAGTGCTCATTGCTTATATGATATAGGAATATTTATGTTTCATCTTTATTATTCAGAGGGGAAAATATGCATTAATCCTGTTTGCAAGTTTATTTGTGTGACACTTGCCCAGATAAAGTCTTCAGGTCTAGATGATCCAGTGCTGTGAAACCATGATCTGTCTGCTAATTGAATGGTATTTGGTAGACACTTTTATTGGTGTCCTGCTAAGAGAAGATCCGCTGTGCAGACCTGTAATACAGATCAAGGCTTCAAAGGCTGCCCACAGGCCTGGTGTTTACACATCAAATAACATCTGTTAAGAGTATCTGGAGAAGTTAGTAACTAGCTTGGGCTGGCCATAGACAGGCATGCCACCAAATGCAATGGGTGTTAAGACATCTGCCTGTCCCTGCTTGCATTGCCATGTCATACACATAGATTCATCCACCATGTGGATGGAGTGCATGTGTACTGAAAGATTTGTTCAATTTTCTGAAGAAAAGGTAAAATCATCATCCAGTAACAGAAATTTCCTAATATACTGGAAAATCTTCTTATGCAATAATGAGCTCAGAAGAACTCATCACTAGCTAATCAACCCATAAAAAGCCCAGTCCTTGTCTTATCATCACAAGTGACTCTGAGATGGATTCATAGCTCGACTCCAGCCAAAATGGTTCAGTAGGAACCTCTGCCTGGTTTTTATGGTTGTCTATGTCCCACTTCTGGAGATTTCCAGATGACAGGGTGTCACTGGGACAGAAAGTGATGGGGAATGTATCCAATGGTTTTTATTAGTAAAATTGGGAAGGCTTAGAAGATGGCGGGCTTTAATTGCTGTCTGTCTCGCAGTCTCCCATTTCCTACTTTCTTTTTTTGCTAACACAGCATTAGAAGGTGGGTAAAACATTTTGCCTTCAGTTGGGCATTATTCATTTATAACCTTGTCAAGTATGGGTAACCTTAGTGTAGCATTTACTCTTTATAGTATTACATTTATTGATAATGACCGTTGCTCTGTATAAATCTACTTTGGTTCTTGTTGCTAGTAGTAGTCAGTCACATTCAGCTGGTTTTGTTCTCTAATGTTGAAGATGTTTCACTTCACTTCAGCTCTGTGTTAGGAAAATACCCCAATATTTCCTGACAGTCAATAGAATTGAAGATGTGGCTTGGATAAGCTATGAAACATCTTTAACATTGAATATAACAAACTAATACTAGCTATGACCTGGATAAATGAGAACTCTTATGTACATTTTGGCTCCTATTGATGTATAATACATTTAAACTCTGGTCACCCTACCTATATTATGCTTCTGTGCCAACAATTGATTGTGTAAAATCAAATTCCACTTTGTTGAGCACATACTGTACGTCCTCTGTAGCTTACAAACTGTATGTTTTTGTCACCAATACTTCCCAGCCATCTCACATAATGTGACATTGGTGGACAAACTACCATGTTGTGTTCTGATTATTTAGAACTGCACAGAACGTAATGTCCAACCACATTTATACATATTATAGGGGACGTCTAGTGACAAGCCAATTATATTGCAAAAAGGAAGTGTTCTTTGGAATGTCTGAACCAGGTTAACGACACACATCTCTTGCATGTGCCATTTAATAAAGCAAATACTCATTCTTTATTCAGATACTGTATATACAATGGACCACATGACAATTCTCAAGTGAGCTGGCTGGGGAGACCAGGAACTCATTCTTCTCATGTATAATAAAATTTAAAATATCATTATAAGTCTCTGTAATATGAAATCACAAATGTAGTACAGCCAATATCAAAGCATATATCCTATTTTGTTGATGATTTACAAGTAGGACCTCAGTCTGTCTTGAAACTGGGAGAGAAAGATTTTAGTACTTTGTAGAGTACAGAGAAAGCTAGTTGATAAGAAGGGAGGGTTAACCTTATGAATATGTTGCTGCTCTTTCACTATCCAATATCAGTCTAGGACGGTCCTTGACCAAGCTGTATTTTAAGCGCAGTTGAGAATACTGAGATCAGTAGGGCTGCAACTAATGATTTTTTTCATAATCGATTAGTTGGCCGATTATTTTTTCGATTATTCAGATTAAAAACAAATAAATACCATCTTTAATTTAAAATAAAATACACAAATGCAGGGTTACAACATAAAGTTTACTTCAGAATAAAGCTGAATGCACAATTTTTTGCAATCACATTACACTGGAGCACACAACATCGGAGTACCGTGTGTTCCAGTTCGGGCGATCACACTGTGGGTGGGAGGCACGTTTGGGGTGCCATTGAAATGAATGATGCTGCAACGCACCTCCCGCAGCAGAATTTGTCAGACCAAAAATGACTTTTTTCCCCAACTTTTATAACTTTTGTTTTTAAATAATTGTATTGTAAACACATGGCACTTGAATAGCTTCAGCCAGGGAATGACAGCTGCCAGTGGCAAGATTCTGCAGAGGGCAGCTGAATGTAAATACAGCAGGTAGTGGGCTGGTGCAATAGCTAGCCTGCTATTGGCCATTTCAAATTGCAATAGCCAATAGCAGGCTGGCTATTACACCCACCCACTGCTTGCTGTGCTCTTTTCCCAGCGTGGAGGAGAGAGCTAGGAGATCCAACCAGTTGACAACTATTCTCATTATCGATCATTATCAATGAATCGATTAGTTAGTTGCAGCCCTAGAGATCAGATCATTGCAGTGTGTGATAGGGATGTCTAGATTAGAAAACTGACGAAAGAAAATAAACATCTTTTGGTCTGTAAGGCAGATCAAACATACACAGTTCAGCTGGGAATTATTCTGTTTTCCTCCAGGTACACTTTACAGACAAGGACACTCTTAGACTTCATTCATACTTGCCACTTGCATTTCTGTGCTCTATATGCAGAGGAAAATCTGTTAGGGTAAATGCTGTGTTTCTGCTTTTAGTTGCTGAGCATTTGCATGTGTTTACACATGTTTACGTGCATTTAGATGCAGCTGGTACCAAATCCTAGCATCCAAACACGTTTACATGTGTTTTGGTGTGTTTAGAAGTTCAAATTGATTCCTAGATGCACCTGACTTTTATTTTTTGAAAACGCAGATAAACTGACTGCAGATAAAAGCATCTAGATGCAAGGTGTGAATATACGCATTGGAATTCATTAGATGCATATATGTGTTTAGAAAAGCTTTTTAAATGCATATGAAAGCATGTAATCGCACCTAGTGTGAATGAAGCCTTAGGGGGTACAAGCCAGAATATCGTAAATGACATCAGCAGTGGTACCCATATCGATAAGAATTTAACACCTAGAGCATTGAGCAAAAGGAAAAAAAATTGAGCATCCAGAGACACACAGACTGCATAGCTCCCCTTCTGGAAACTGATTCCAGAACCCCAGCACCACACAGTAAGTTCTGTGTATATAAAGTGAGTTTACTAGCAGAATAGCTCAGTGATTATCATTGTTGACTTGCAGTGCCATGCTGGGGTCCTGGGTTCATTTTCAGCAGGGGACACACCATGCGTGCTCTAATCTGTCTGTCCCTGGGTGCTCTAGTTTCATCCCAAATACATACAGCAGTGTTATCATTGTCAGAGTAAATGTTCTCAATGCTGAAGACATATTATTTTTATTGCCCTGCACGGGGGATTCAGAATAATGTGAATGGTGTTGTTGGGGGTCTCTAAACAGTTTTCCTGCTCCTTTTTTTGTTTACTTGGTGTTTCAAATTGTATAATCCTTACGGAGTGATGTAACATGATGACAGCATTAACCACATTACCCACAATTGTGGCTTTAAAGAAATCAAATCTTTATCCTGAATTTGACCTCCCATAAAATATTGGCAGTGAACTGTCTGTGAACAGGGAGTTGGATCATGCCACTAAATCAGAGAAACAATACATGGGGTTTCTTTGTATTTGTCTTTTATAGTGCTTGAGGCATCCACAATTTATTAGTTCAGCCTCTATGGACACAACACTTACTTCGTGCCCGGTAAACTTAGAAATATATTGATCTGTCATGTGTGGCTTTTCCCCTCTGGCGCCTTAGAGGTTAAATGTGCAAGCCAGAGGTGTGATAATTGACCCTCACCGAAGCCACAAAATAGTTATATACTTACTGAACCTTTATTGTCTTGCTGCTTTTACACCAGAAGGTCCTCCATCAATAACAAGGAAACATTTGATAATTGCCTGTGCTTCTAGTAATCGGCAGGAAGTGGAAGCGCAGATTTCTCCTCTTGGCTTCATCTGCATTGAAAGGAGTGTTCTCATTACTCAGCTAAGGATTATTTTACTTGTTATGGACAAACATTTTCCTTTGTGCTGGATAATGAATGTGACACTCAGGGCTTGTTCACACCATGCCCTTTGAGCTGCACACCATCGCACATGTAGGATGTGAACAGGGACATAGAAAACAATTGTATACACTGTACATGTGTAGAAGCATGCAGCTCAATTGACATGATGTGAACAAGCCCATAAATCTTTGTAAACATGCACAATTTTGTAAACCTGTATACACAATTTTGTAGCATTTAAGTGCTTTCAGACGATTTCTCAGATTACAAAATCTGCTGCTCAAGGATTTCTGAAAGAGAACTAGGCACCACAACTTTTTAATAATAAAAGTGGTCAAGGGTGAGGTCGGTGTTTTACACATTTAGATGTCTCATGCACTACACATCACTATAATATATAGAGTATATATTATTACGTATTATATATACTGTAGACTGGTCTATTATATTCGGGGAAAAAGTATGGCTGAGTGTGTGGATCTAACATGTTAGTTATATATATGTTTTTATATATATATATTTTCTTCTGTATTTCTTTGTGTTAGCCTAACATCAATTGCTTCAAGCACACTTTGGCCAACCCCAGATTTTATGGCAAAGGTCTTGACCCAGATGTCACTCTGGTCCATAGTGCTAGCCCTTTGGCTGAATGATGATGCAGACGGTATTGTGTTGAGAGGTTGGTCTTGAGGGCAGTGCACTCACCCTAGAAATCAGGACCAATGAGCTTCCCAGCCGGACTCTTGGAGAACAATGCTTTAGTAGGGTATACAAAATCTTACAACACAAAAGAGCTTGTAAAAAATGTACATTTGAACACACCATACGTTGAACCTTCACACCTCAATTCAACTCTTCAACTTCTCTTTCACTGAAAAGATTAGATTTTTTTTTT
This sequence comes from Nanorana parkeri, assembly GCF_000935625.1. Classification (NCBI taxonomy): domain Eukaryota; kingdom Metazoa; phylum Chordata; class Amphibia; order Anura; family Dicroglossidae; genus Nanorana; species Nanorana parkeri. The sequence goes on from NW_017306558.1 coordinate 845,579, forward strand.
CATCTTGGTGACTTGGTACATTTGTGTTATTATTTTCTTTTTCATTTAAAGACGTGCTATATATTTTAAAGTGATTGTCCAGTCATTCATTTTAATGAGCATCAGGAAAGGCTTTTTAGAAATATTCTGTTGGTTCTGTGGTTGCAGCACTCGCTCAAGTAATAATAGGTTGACAATGCTGCTTTACAGGAAGGAGATAAGTCCTGTCTTTTGAAGCATGTTATGCCTGTCAATATTTAGACCTGAATGCCTTGATTAGTATTGCAAAGGAACAATAGTTTGCTCCATTACATTGTGCACATCTTTTAAAAATTCAAAGAATATTGTGAGCAAGATCAGTGGTTCTGTTTCCATTTGTATTAACAGCTGTAAGCAACGCTCTAACATGCTCGATTCCTTCTAAGCTCCAGGCAAAATAATAGCTTTAGCAGCTATGTGGCAAGTTGATAGAAAATGTGTGTTCATAGCTTGGCTTAAATTACAAGGTGAAGAAGCGCAGTTGAAGGATGATTAATTAGCAATCCACTTCATAGCCATAGTTATTGTATTTGTCTTCTTTATGTATCAAACAAGAGTCATTATGAAAGATTCTAAAGTAAGATCTGGCTGCTTGGGAATGTATCTAGTTATAGATTGTTCCACAAAAAAAGGTGTCTGCTTTTTTCCAAGAAACATGGAGGGATGTAAAGAAAATATGAATTATGTATTGGTTATATGATTATTTATGAATCTGCACTCATTTATCCCAAGGCACTCCAGGTTTTTAAAGCGATGAAGCCATATAAAGTGTAAACATCCCCAGACTGGAGTGAAAAATTATTATTCTGGTCCAATCAAAGGTTGAGGTGATCCAGATAGAGTATCCCCTGTTTTCCCCAAGATGAAACAGCAGGCAAGCTGTAGGGCTATAAATTGCAAGTCTGTTTTGTATATAGTCCTGATAATGGAACCTGTGATACATAAGGCTAGCTCAAAATACATTGATGCCATTGTTTTATTAATAGTTTTACCAAGTAACATTTGTCAGCTTAATAAGAAAGATTTATTGACACCCATTAACAGGATTAACTACCTACTCAGCAAGGTTAAGTGCCTTTGTAGTGCTATGAATTATTGACACTATCTCTTCTCAAGTTGCTATCAAAAACATCTCATCGTTGTTGAATACATAAGATTCCTTGTTAGTATTCAGAAGTGAGCAGTGACATCTGGTGGTAGGAACTTGCCTGAGGGGCCCTAAGAATACATATTGCCTTCCTTCTGTTCCTTTCTAATATCCCTGGCTAGAATACCAACTAAATAACTAGTTCTTGAAGTGGAAGGAGGAACTCTTTACTGTTGACATTCATAGGTTTCTGCTCTCATTTATGATCCCCATAGGGAGAGATTCAAGATTATTTTGGGCAATCCTGATAATTATGTCAAGTTCTTTGCAGTGTATACTTAGCTTGGCTAGAAGATGCTGCACATGAAGTCTTTGAGCCATGCATGAAAGTATTTGCTTGTATGCATCTGTGTCTCAGTGGTGCTGATTCATGGAAACAGTACAGGGAAAATAGGTTTCTACCTGTTAGTAAGTCCTTTCGTTCTGTAATTAGCATTGAGAAAATTAAGCATAATAAATGCAGACCAGTCATGTGTAGTCTTTTTTTTAAAGGGTTTAGACAGATATGTGGCTGACTTGCAGCACTCAGCATCTGAAAGGCCTGCTGTAGTTAAATATCAGGAGATGCATCATGTTCTTATACTGGATGAAAAGAAGAGGAGCAAGCTTTGCATTCATGTGGTAGATAGACAATTAGGGGGAAAAAAGAACGAAGACAGATAGTGCATTACGCCCCCATTCCTTGTCATTGGCACCAAAAATGTAACAAGACATGCAAGAAACACTTATAGGGTTATTCACAAAAGGGTGAGTAGTTTGGAGAAGACAGGAGAAATGAACAATCTAGGACAACATAGCTGAACTGGAAAGTCAGCTGAATTGGAGAATTTTTCCAAATCAGCTATTTTGGCCTAGATTGTTCACTTCTCCTGTCTTCTCCAAACTCTTGACCCTTTTGTAAATAGCCATATTAGTAAAAAATTGCTTGAGAGAAAACCAATGCAAAATAATGTATCACTGGTACCACACGCCTGACTTTCTGCATTCTTTTAATCCAACGTTATCCCCAAATTGCTGGAGATGTGATTGTGCTAGACCAGTGGTTCTCAACTCGTGGGTCGCGACCCAAAAGTGGGTCGCGACACCCTCTGCAGTGGGTCGCGGCGTCATGTAGAGGTACCCTGTTTCATATATTCTGCCCAGATATACAGCCCTTCTGGGAAATCGTTAAGCTTACACTAGAACAGGTAATTGGACAAACTCTTTCCTTTTCTCCTATACACTATTTGCTAGGTTTGATGTTTCCCCGCCTTTTCGAGGGCGAATGGCAGATTGGTGATGCATGTCCTAATAGCGGCTTGCTGTCTCATACCACTACAATGAAAACGGAAGATCCCCCCATCTAGACTTGTACTATATGCCCGAATTAAAGATGTTCAGGTTATGGAATATTTGACGGGACGGCTCAATAACACTCTCAACGCTCATGGGAAAGTGTGGGGAGCATGGCTTTCCCAGGAAGAGAGCACTAGCTGAGGTGTGGGTACAGGCTGGGGGTCGTGGCTTGGACAGTGACTAATTAAAAATGGAACGGTGCAGATTGAAGTTACCTGGGGGAAGTCCTGGTACATTCCACCCATTTGGGTAGCTACCCTGGAAGATGGTCTTTTACAATTTCTTATTCTCTCTTCTTCTTTCATCACTTTATTCTTTTTTTTCCTCTTTCCCTTATATAAGGTTAAGACGTCTGATGGATATAGAACTCCGTAAATGGTGAACTGCTACTAAAGATACCAAACTTTACAATGGCTTTCCCAGGAGGAGAGCACTAGCTGAGGTGTGAGTACAGGCTGGTGGTCGTGGCTTGGACAATGACTAATTAAAAATGGAATGGTGCAGATTGAATTTACCTGGGGGAAGTCCTGGTACATTCCACCCATTTGGGTAGCTACCCTGGAAGATGGTCTTTTACAATTTCTTTTTTCTCTCTTCTTGTTTCATAATTTTATTCTTTTTTTTCCTCTTTCCCTTATATAAGGTTAAGACGTCTGATGGATATAGAACTCCGTAAATGATGAACTGCTACTAAAGATACCATACTTTACAATGTATATTGGCTTAACCTAGTAATATGGGATTGTAATGATGTAAATTGGGAACCTCCTGTTTTATAATGAAGTTGTTTACCCATTGTATACGGAATCTTTTATTTTTCTATGGACAGTCAACCAATTTTGTGGCTAATACAGATGTCTTCTTTCTTTGTATAAAACCTCAATAAAAATTGTCAATTAAAAAAAAAAAGCTTGAAGCTCCAAAAAAGTTCATGAGCTTTGCCACACGTGGAGCAGTCCACTAAAATACATGGGCTGCCCTATGCGCGACATACAAAAAACGCACATAAACAAGAAACATTTTGCAAGTGTGGATGGGAGCTTCGTTTTTTTAATTTTTTACCTGAAGCTTCCTGCTTTTAGTACTCTGAAACACATTGAAGTAGAGTTCAGAATTGTAAGCTGCCAATAGAACGCTGTATGAATTGTGTACAAGAATTTGCACAGTGGGTGGCCTGTCAGCACCCTTCCTTCCGGCATCTTTCGATCAGAAAATTGAAGGAGCTGGATGGAAAATTTTTTGGCAAACATCGACAGCAGACAATCCGCTATCTATGCTGTTTGGCTCATTGGCTGGATATAAAGAATATAACAGCGTATGGCCAGCTTTAGCTTTGTTAATAAGCTGAAATTGTGTACATTTTAATCATCCAATCCTGTGCAAGTAAAATTTCGTTCTTTTTTTTTTTTATTTCCTTTGCACATAATTGGATATATGAGTGAACATAGCTTCACCATAATTACTAAGTGAACATTCACTTTTCTACATAAACATTTGAGTTCATGTACTAAAGGAGTAGAAGCTGTCAACTTAGCAACATGAATGTTGGTCAGTAAGGTGAACTGTGTTCACTCAGATTACCCAATCATGTGCTAGCAAACATTAGGTTTTCTTCCCCCTGCACATGACTGAATGTTCAAAGTGAGTACAAGTTTTCCATATTTACTTTCAGTTTGCAAATTGAATATACACTTTAGAAAGTGAAAAGAGGTTGTGATAAAATAGAGGGAACATGGGGTCCTTTTGAATACACAAGTGAAAAACCTTTACAAGTAAATCAATCCCAGTGTCTACTCCGCCCATTCACACCACATCCAGATCATCTCCAGACCTGACCAAAATGCATCTTAATGTATCCCTATGCTATTTCAGGCCTCTGTTCACCCCAGCACAGTCCGTACCAGACCAGACCAGAAACATACTGCATGTCTCATTTTGTCTGGTCTGGAATGCACTGGAACTGCGGCAGGTTCACACCATTTTCTGGACCAGATCTGGTCTGGAAAATGGTGTGAACCTGCCCTTAGTATAACAACCCCATTGCCTCAATCGTGGATGCTTCTACATGCTGTGTCTAAGATTGCTAAGGACAGGGGATGTTTCCTGATCCTGGAAGGAATGTTTGTGGCTTGCAAGTATCCATCCATTGACCGCTTTATTTAATTGTGTGCTAAGAAATGAGTAAGTCATTAAATGCTGAAAAAAGAGTGTCTATTTCAGTACATAATTGTCATATTTAATGTATTGTATTTTGGCATATTTGTGATGTGTTTTCAGGGTGGTTGTTAGCCAATTAATACATTAGAGGATAACAATTCTGAGTTCCTTTGTTGGTAATATTAATCATAGTTGTCATTTTGTGTCCAGTGACTATTATTCACTTGAGGGAATATTATTTTTTAAAAGTGTGGCATTTGGTATTCTGTCCAATTACCTTGAGCTGTCACCCTTAATTTGAAGTGAGCTGCTTGTTGAGTGCAAAGTCCAGAAAGCCAAGAAGTGAACCGTTTACAGCTTTCTATCAATGATGTATACGCATGGGGCTTTGGATAACTAAGACTTTTCGTATCTTTGCATCTCAGATATACCATGACTAAACCTCTGGTAATGATGGCTCACTCAGCTGAAACCTATAAGCAAGGAATTACTTTAGCAGCTCTTTGGCAGAGAGTGTCAAGGTGCATTACTTTGTAACATGATGTAGACCTCAGAACTGAGCAAGTGGACTCCATTCTCCATGTTCATGTGAACACTTGATATTTACGGGTTGCAGATCACCCTCTTCCTTCTACGCTGGAGCTCCTGACTTTGTTTTGCAGCATACTTTCAAGTAATTTTTAGCTCATTCACATGAGTAATGCACTCATATTTTTTAGCACCAGGAAAACAAAGTGGCAAAAGTTTGTTCCTGACATTTTTAGGTACTATCAACACAGGATCATGTACAGGAATTACTTCATTCACATTGAATTAACTGATTCAATTATAGTGAAGCATCATTATGTATGATTGCTGTAGGATATTGGCTAATATACTTGTTTTTTTTAATCCAATTCATATTCTTTACATTTGTATTATTGGATATATTCAGATAAGGTTTTACTTGAAATAGAAATATACTATATAAAATGTAGATAGACACAGAATACACAAAATGTTCATCAATAGATCTAATAAGGTACAGTTACAGAATGCTTGCATTGATTTGAGGAAACAACAAGGATTGTGTAGGCAATACACTAGCTAGGTTAGTGCTGTTAGTCTTTGCTTAAAGCATCAAGGTCTCAGGTTCCCTTCCCAGGGATAAAATCTCTGGTGATTTGTACATATTTTCTCCAGATGCTCCAGTCTTCTTCCAAGTCCAAAAACGACTAGGTTAATAGGTCAAAATTACCCGAGTGTGTTGACAACTTTTTCAATAATCGATTATAATCGATTATGTCGATTAGTTGTTGCAGCCCTACTGTTTACATGGACAAAAATGGTCACGTTGCTGGAAAATTATGAAAATATGTTTAGTCAGCCTATGTGATGGATTTTGAAAATTTTTGCTTTGACTTGTACTTTGAATTTAAAGGGTCAGTCCATTTAAAATTTATATTTCAGTGCCATTGAGTGGGGACTTGTATGTATTGGGCTCTCAACTGGCTAGGTTTCTTTACAGGAGATCTCAGGCTTGCCATAGCTTCTACAGTGTTAATCTATCCACTCCTGGCACAAGCCAACCGTCAGCAACCTTCTCTCCACTGGCACTGTATGATCACACAGACAGTCGTTCACATAGATCAGGCACTCTTTGTATTCTCTCTTTTCCATAGCTTCTATGATATGGTCACACCCTCCCAGATGAATTTGTAGTTGATTTTATGGATTATGCAGGAGGAGAGGGAACACGCCTAGGTAGGGAGGAACACCTAAAACTTCAAGGTGGATGGGGAAAAAGTAAAGAATATGTGAGGAAGCTTTTGCTGTTATAGGAGTGATTATCTCAGCCCACACAGCTTCTCATGGAACTGAAATAATCATTCCTGGGTGGACTAATGCTTTAATACTTTACCGTATTGCATGACTTATGTTTGAAAGCAGATTTTACTGAGTTGTCTATATGTGTTCTCTCGTTATTAGATCCCAGAGGAAAATATCACGTAAGGTTACTTGCTTATAACAATTTGGATGAAGGCTATCAAGCTGATCAAACTGTCAGCACTCCTGTTTGTGTCTGTAAGTAAAATTAAGTTTTATTCTTTGATCTGAAAAGTGATATAAATACCAGAGTCTGTATTACACTGTTACCTTCTGCTCATTAGATCATCCTTGCTTTATTATAAAAAAATCTATACATCTAAAGCCAAAACTTTTTTTCCCCATTTTACAGTAGAGTTAAAACTGCTCTAAGGGTTTTTTTGTTTTTTTTTTGCTATCTGTGTTTCATTAGAGTTATATTTCCCTTAATTTCCTATCCTGTAGACTCAAAAGGAAGTGAGAGGATATCTTTCCAATGTAAGAGGAAATCCCCTCTTAGACAGTTGTCATGGAAACATGTGTCCACGTTAGAAGATTTCCCCTCCACCCCTGTTGTGGTGACAACTCAAAATTTTGGATTTACCCCTCACATTCCGTCCAGGTGACATTGGGGATCAGGATAATTAGAGAGAGTGAATCTTGGTAACAGGGACACATGCAGCAATAAACCTGAGGTTCTTTCTCATCCCATCAATGTTGACAACTGAATCCTCACAGTCTAGCCAGTAACATAAGAGAAAAAATTCCCAGCACACTTACCAGCTAGCCTGTGAAAGAAAAAAATGACACTGTGTAACAATTTGTGGTAAAAACAGAGGTTTTAGTTGCAGAGCATTTGCAAACTATGCGGAAGCCGCACTATCTCTATGTAGCGCAGCGGTCCTCAACCTGTGGGCCGCAACCCAAAAGTGGGTCGCAACTCACTGTTGAGAGGGTCGCAGCATCCATTTCTGCTGTGCTAGGTGAGAGGCTCCTCAGCCTCCTCCTAGCACAGCAGTGTCAGTGTCAGTCAACGGGAGGACAGCAGAGGCTGTGAATATAAAAGTGCCGCTATACACACTCCATGGCCGCTGCAGCGACATCTAGTGGCCGGGGAGTGTGTACAGCAGGGCTTTTCTATTCACAGCCGCTGCTGTCTTCCTGCCTCCCATACAATGCGAGCTCTGCAGGAGGTGGGCGTCTAAGCAGTGCTGGGGCTGAGAAGACTGCATGGAGACAGAGCAGGCAAGCAGGTAGCAGGGGCTGCAGGGGCTTGTATTCTTGTGAGTGTGCTTCTATGTTTAGTCCAAAGTCCAGTACCTTACTAATTATGGAGTCCAGCGCTCCATTGGGGGTCACCACAACTTGGCAAATGTTGCCAAGGGGTCCCGGCCCTAGAAAGGTTGAGAACCACTGATGTAGCGCGATCCTAACTTTACTCAATGAGAGCCCCCATCTTGTATCATATATAGCAATAGATAAATGAAGGGTAGGTATGACTGGAGTTAGCCCATTCCTCCTTACAGGCAAAGGATCACACCAAAAGCCCAGCACATCACAATGGCAGCTGAAGCCCCTTGTGTGTCCCCACACCAAATCCAGCAAAACAAATAAGACAACCGCACAAATCAGTTTATAACCTGTAAGGTGTAAGGAAGGGCTTTTCACAGAACAAATATAAATTTCCCAGTACACTTACCAGCTAGCCAGGAAAAAAACAAATAACACTGCCCAACAAAATATGTGGAAGCTACACTGCCTCCTGGCTAGCTGGTAAGTGTGCTGGGAAATTGTTATATTGTTTGTTCTGTGAAAAGCCCTTCTGTCCTCACCTTTAGTAGGCTATACATGGTGCAAATGTAATCAAGTACCAGCCCAAATTCCCACTATCGGCACCCTTTCAGCCGGCATCCCTTCGATCAGCTGATCGAGAGAGCCAGTTGGAAAATTCTTGGCCAAACAGAGCCAGCAGCCAATCGGGTATTCTGACAGCAGTTGGCAGAATACAAAAGAAGCAGCAGGGGGATTCATCCATCCATGCTCGTAAGCGTTGATGGAGGAATCTGTTATATTTTCTTTGTTCAGCCCGCAGGTTGAACGAAGAAAATATAATTGTGTATGTCCGGCTTTATTTTAAGGTAGTTATAAATTGATTGTTGCAGTTGCCATTATTGTTAAGCTTGCTATTGCCGCATTGGTTTTATACAGAATGTTTTTTCATGTATTTGCCAACTATCAGTTTAATCATTGTAAATAGCGGTGAGGTTTCCTAGGAGCACCCTGAACAATCGTTTTACTTGTATCGCTGTACTTGTATTTACCTGACCCATCTGAGCAAGATTGCAAAAGTGGTTACCTTCCGAAAGTGGCTGAATGTGGGTGGATGCCATTTTAACCCTTTCCCAGTTCTAGCAGCCTGTAAAGGAGATGGAAATAATATATGTGTCTCATCCAGGATACAAATCCCATGATGCTGTGTGCGGTCTGCTCCATGCGGTCTCCCTTTTGCAGGATGTCAATACTTGGTGTGACTAATATCTCCCTCGCTCCCCCTCTCGTTCTTATGAGGAACAATTCACTGCATCCTATGCACTGGGCATTGTTCACATTGTGAACAATCTGTTGCCTTCTGTTTATTACAAAATAACAGCGCGGTCTGATGGGGAGCTCTGACCTCAGCCACGTAAAAGACTTGTGCTTGTCAGTCAAACACAAGGAAGAAAAGCACTGTAGGAGTTGTAGTATTGTGTCAGGGCATACTCTCTGGCATAATGACATAGGCCTACTTTCAGCACTGCCTTCTCTATTCCAAGTGACTGGCAGTAGCATAGGAATGGGGGAATCAATAAAAAATCAAATGCCGAGCACATTATACAGGATTAAAGCATTAATTTACAGGTCTGTACATTTATCAAATAGCTTACATATTGTCTATTCATTTAGATATGTCTGCTTAGAAATCTGTACAGGTATTCTTTCATCTTAGGAAAAACAGTCAGTGTTAAAGCTGACCTTGGAGATAAACAGATGTTGTCTTAATACAAGGGGCATGTCTATTCTTCCTGGAATCTTGGTGTATTTTGTGTATTTCTTTCAGATCTGTGCAGTGTGAAAGTTTGCCTTTGTGTAGGAGCTTCATGTAAAAAAGACCGGTCACTGCTGCTCTCTCTTCTTGTGCAGGGTGACTGGTCTTGCATCCGCCCCCTCCTGTAGTTTTCTGCAGGCAGCCTGTAGTGGGGGGGGAGTGGATTTATATCCTTTGTGGCCCTGGAGGAATATATTGAAATGAACAGGGTTATTCACAAAAGGGTAAAGAGTTTGGAGAAGGCAGGAGAAGTGAACAATCTAGGACTGGGGCGCCCACAATTTTTCATCTGGAGATCTACTTTTCAAATGACGAGCTCAATGAGATCTACCAACGACAAAACACCTGCATTCAGGGGTGGGAGGGGGCGGGACAGTGCATTGAAGTAAATGGCACCGCAATCGCCCGAACCCGGAATACAGGCAGATTAGTGTTGCATCCACTATTTTTGAAGATCGCACTAGAGTGGAACGCAGGCATTAATGTGCCTGCGTTCCGGGTGCGGGCGATCACGCTTAGGGCGGGGTGTGTGGCTGCGGTGCCATTGACTTTAATGCACCGTCACGCCCCCTCCCGCCCCTTAATGTAGGGAGCCGGCCGGCTTGCGTTCCAATGTGTTCTAGAGGCCAAACACTCTGGAACGCAGACTTTGTGGCGTGAACCAACCGTCTCTTCTCTCTCTCCTCACGCTCTCTCCTCTCTCTCTCTCCCCTGTTTCTATCTGTTTTCTCTTCTCACTCTCTGCTGTCTCTTCTCTCACTTTCTTTGCTGTCTCTCTCTTCTCTCTCTCTGCTGTCTCTTCTCTCACTTTCTCTGCTGTCTCTCTCCTGCCTGTCTTTTCTTACCTACACTGCAGCAGCTTCCCAAGTCTCCTCTCCTCTCTCCTTCCCGTCTGCAGCATCTGACACATTCAGCCGCGGAAGGACAGGACACAGGTCAGTGAGCCGATCGCGATCTACCAGTGTTCGCTTTGCGATCTACCTAATGGTCACCCCTGATCTAGGACAACATAGCTGATTTGGAAAAATTCTCCAATTCAGCTCACATTCCAGTTCAGCTATGTTGTCCTAGATTGTTCACTTCTCCTTCCTGCCTTCTCCAAACTCTTCACCCTTTAGTGAATAGACCCGTAAATGTTTTGTTCCTGAAGTTCAGCTTTACACCTGTAATCTGGTCCAAAATAAATTGTATATGTTTCCTGGCTTAGAGGTCATAATCTTCAGCAAAACATTAAGAGCTGTAGGAGCTTCAGTAATTGTAAAAGTATGACTGTTCTTCTCTCCTGTAATACAGCTGTCCCAGATCACATGGTTCCACCTCCTCCACCACCTCATCATCTGTATGCGAAGGCCAATAGCTCATCTTCTATCTACCTTTATTGGGGACGACCAGCATTCTCCTCTGGCCAGTTCATCAACTATACTGTGCGTTGCAATCCTGTCGGCCTACAGAATGCGTCATTAGTACTCTACCTCCAAACGTATGTACAACACTCTAATGCAACTTTGTTTTTCTATAGAGCTTTCTTTAAGAAACTTCATGGATATTTTCACCCTTGAACAAACCCACTGGAATAATGAGCAATAGCAGGCTTAAGGTAGCCATACACTTAAACCGAGTATACATGGTGCAGATTTGCACAGTGGGTGCCGCTGTCTGCACCCTTCTGCCTAGCATCCCTCCATCAGCTGATTGAAGGAGACTGTCGGAAAATTCTCGGTGAAATTGAGCTGGCAATTAATCAACTGTTAGCTTGGTTTGGGTATTCTGAAGTGAACAATTGATGAAGGAATCTGCTATGTTTTATAGATTGAACAAAGAAAATATAAGCGTGTATATCCGGCTTTATACACGCACCCACTGTGTCTGACCGTTCCACCCTTGCGACATACGCCGCACAGATACACAGCACATTGCCGGGCAAGATCCTCCTTCCCCCTCCTTCCTCCAAGTGCCGCGGCTCGGCCAGGCCAGCCGAGGACGCGGGCTGGAGATACCCTGGGAATCCCCTGGACTTCCTAATTGGCAGTATATCCATCTTTGTCATATGCATGCAGAGACACTGTTTGCTCCCCTGTGACAGCTTAACCGTAAGTTATACACATACTTTTTAACCCTCATGACCCAGCCAGTCACAGCAGACTGGGCAGCATTTATCTATTGAACAAGTGTTATGCTATACCCAATAAGTATCTACTCAGGTTGTTGCACTCTTCCTTTTTGTGAATGTGAATTACCGGGTTCCTCTCCCGGTTTGTTGAAGAGTTTATGCACACCATCCCCGAATATACCAACGACCAAGATAGTTGACCATACTACAGTGGAGCGCTTTCCATGCTTTTTTTGTTTTATATATCCGGCTTTATACACCACTGTGGGTTGAAAAAGAAGAAATGCTCTACGCTAAACAAAGCCCCACTGGGCTATTGTAATCTGACTGTGGCAGGTGTGTTGCTGTCAGAATACGCAAACAGTGGTTGCAGCTGAATGGCTGCAGTCACTGTTCAGCCGATTGGAATATTGGTGTTTTGGCTTGAAATATTTACATTTAATATTTCTACATGGATTGCTTATAAAGGAATCGGCTTCATCGGTGATGTCGGTTACATAAGGCTTTGTTTTGTACGCTTAGACTTAGTTATCATTACCAGACATCTACTATAAGCAATATATCTAAACCTTGAATTATGAAGGTGCAAAATACATTTGGTCTGCCCGAGTTCTGAATGCATGAGAGTATCTGATCCTAACAGGGTGAAATATAAAATGACGTCTGCCTAGAAATGTGTTCTCCTGAATCCACCCAATACCAGAAACAACAGCAAGTGAGCAGTGCCGTCTAAAGCATTTTGAATTTCTGAAGAGCATCACATACAAATGAACAGCATAGCATTATCAGTGCAGAAATATTGGGGTACTTGGGTGACATCACCACAGTGTGCTAATTTTCTACAGTCCTTGTCCTTCAGTATCAGATGTGAGACTTCACAATGGTGCATTTGCTAGGAAAAGACCTTGGTTGAATATGCAGCGAGTATGATATTCGCCACTTTATAAAAAATGAATAGCACAGAAAACATTGTTGCAGGGCAGTTATTACCAAATGTTGTTACATTTCAGTGACTGCGGCCTGAACTGCAGAATGTGATTCACAAATCTAATAAATTATTTGATTGTGACAGCAAATATAAATGTGTCCCTATGTAGGGCCCTCTGAATCATCAGTTATAGACAGTACTGTTTTAGCATTGTAAATCTGTATTCATTTTTCAATCCAAGCTGAGCCTGACAATGTAATTCCTTGCATGACATCTGATTACAAAGCTCTGGATCGTGTTATATGTATCTCTGCAGGACGGAACCTCATATTTTAGTTCAGGACCTCGAATCGAATACCAAGTATGAATTTGCTGTACGGCTGCACGTGGACCAGTTGTCGAGTCCCTGGAGCCCTGTGGTTTACCATTCCACGCTCCCAGAAGGTAAGAATTATCAAAGCCATTTACTTTTACAGTGTATTGAATGCTAATAGTCCCTCAGGTCCTGTAAAACGGGCTGCAGCATAGACTCAGAGCAGTTATTGTGAACGTTAGTGCGGACCATATGGCTTTGTGTGATGTGTTGATCAGCATGTTGACACATTTGTAGGCGAGTGTGATACTTTTATATTTGATGTATTCATAACTATGATTCATGCCCTGTAGCTTTGAATTCTAATACACTTACACAGATAGGTGCTTTGTGTAGCCTATGTAAGTAAAAGCTGAAACATATCATTTTAATATGATGATATAACCCTACATGTATTATTTATGTCATGTATGCTATTAGCTGAATGTGGAGAAAGCATTGATTTGCTTTCTTTTAGGTCATCAGGTATTTAGTGAACGGTGTATAGAAAGCAGAGATGAAAGTGATTTACTGCTGGATCTCTGCTTATAATTGGAATCATGTGGACTGTAAATGATGATTCTCTGGTAGAGAGATGCTGTAAGCTAATTCATCTATAATAAAAAAAAAGTTGATACAGAGATGCATGAAATAAGAACACTTTCAAGTGTTCTCCCAGCCAAACATATTTTTTTCTGTAGTTTTGGATAGCATAGGGAAGGTTTAAAACATCTTTCAGTACATTTTGTGCTGTGCCCCTATGAGCAGATTTCCTCCCCACTTCTGTCTCAACAATCCTCTACAAAGTGAGGGACTGTAAAGTTTGGATTTCCGGTTACTTTGTCTTGTTGATGGTCATTGAGACATAGAGAGAGGGCAAACCTCTCCTGCGGGGTACACAGCAATAAAAACGTTACATAGGTAATAGCACTGCCTCACTCTAGCCAAAGCTAAAAAGACGTTTTGGTTACACGTACACTTTAAAATCTATATAAACTTTGTAACATATCAAGGTCATTATTTTTAAAGTCTTGGAATTCATCACTCTTAAGTGAAGGTAAAACATGTCTGCATATGGATCACTACAGGAAACATGTAAATGTAACCCGGGTGCTCTAAATACTAATATATCCAGTGTAAACGGCATACTATACATTGGGTTGGATTTACTAAAGGCAAATAGGCTTTTCACTTTGCAGGAGAATGTTTTCCTTAGCTTAGAGAATTAAGTGAAAATTAATTTGTGAAGAATACCCAAGTACATGCAATAAAACCTCATTTACTAAGCTAAGGGAAAAGTCCCATGCAAAACGAATAGACTATTTGCCTTTAGTAAATCAAACCTATTATCTCATAGTACTATGACCTGTGGAAAATGACTGTTAAATCAATAGCTGCTGCGAAACACTTTCATCTGTTCAGTAAATGGATATACTGTGATGAAAAATTCAGATTAATATTGTCTTCCTCTTTGCTTTGCTAATAATGCCCTTGAATATTTCTGTCTTAACACAGCCCCCAGAAGTCCACCAGTAGGTGTGAAGGTGACATTGATTGAGGAAAACACGGCTTTGGTCTCTTGGAAACCCCCTGAGGATATGTATTCATCTGTCACCCGATACACAATATTATATGCATCTAGTAAAGACAGTGCTGCTGGCAAATGGCAGAATATGCACCGAGATGGTAATATACCTGCTCTTGCCCAAGGCTGAAATTCTGTGACATTTTTGCTTCTGGTTGTTTTCATATTCAGTATTGTCTTAATATATCAGTAGGATTTTCTGAATACATGTTGGTTGATATATCCGGACAAAGGTCATCAAACATGCAGCACAAGATTCCTTACATTAGTGCTGCTATTTAATGATTCTTTCCAATAATTTATCATTGAGGAACTAGCAGTAGTAGAGTTTTGTTCTGTGTTAGCCATTGATTGATGCAGAAACATTGGGTCCTTTATTGGCTGACTTGTAGCTATTAAAGATGCAAGATTTCGAGATCCATTAAGTCCCTTCTTTAGTCTTCATACAAAGGGGTCTATTCACTAAGCTGCCGTAGGCAGCCGAGTGAATAAACGACCCGAAGTGAAGTGAGCCGAACGCTGTTCGGCTATTCAATTCAGGCTGGTACGGCTGATATCAGCCGTACATCGGCTTGCTTCGTGCAGCTTCGGTGCAGAAGGAATTTGACTCAGCCGATACAACATTTGGATCGGCTAAGCCGAACCTCCAGCAGGCTACTCGCTGCTGTTCGGCCTATTCTCATAGATGCCGAACAGCAGTGAGTGGATAGCGGAATGCCTCTATGGTACCGAGCAGAATAGAAAAACAGTTATAAAAGTAGTAAAAAATTAACTAGAAAACGATTGGGCAGCTCTGCTGCCGTCAGAATAAAAAAAAATCACCATAGGAATGCATAGCTAGATTCCTATTGGCTATTTCACTTTGCAATAGCCAATAGCAAACTAGCTATTGCACCTGCCCTCTGCTGCTGTCAATCACTAGAGGGGACCTGATGGAGAACTTCAGGTCCCCTCTGCTGATTGACAGCAGTAGTGGCCGGGTGCAATAGCTAGTTTGGTATTGGCTAGTGCAAATTGAAATAGCCAATAGGAATCTAGCTATGCATTCCTATGGTGATTTTTTTTATTATTCTGATGCTCTGTGTTTCTCTCCCGGGCGGCCGGGAGCCGCTATCTAATAGCGGGAGACTCCCAGGGCATCCGGGAGAGTTGAGCTGCCTGGAGATCAGTGTCCCTGGTTACCTGGTAACCAGGGACGCTGATCTGTCTGTGCAAGTGGCCGGAGCAGCAGTGAAATGCTTCAGCTTTCACCTCGGCTCAGTCGAGCCGAAGCATATGCTTTCGGCTCGACTGAGCCACTCGGCCGACTTCGGGAGCTGTACGGGCTATAGTGAATCCTGGGCCGAAGCTAGCTGAAGGATCAGCCAAAGCTGCTGTTAGATCCTTCGGCAGCTTTGTGAATAGGCCCCAATATATTGATGAATTAGTGAATATATGTCTCACACGGAGAAAATTAGCATGCAGAAAAGTTTTATGACACCAGTTTGTAAATATGTATTGGTGTGTATTGGAATTAATCTTTTTCTTTTTGGGCCACACTGCAAAGTGTTCCAGTTAAAAGCTGTTAATGTTGTAAATAGTTAATAGACTTGCACTGACTGAAAAACCCTGAAGGCTCCTACAGATGTTTCTTTTTCATTTAGAAGTTATGCATGGGAAGCCTTAGATCTAACTTCCCCTTGAAAGTCAATCAGACTTGGAGTCTCTATACCATTATTTTGATCATTGTTTTATAGTCTGAAAGTCTGTGAAGTATCCGAACCCCATGACAGCTTTATAAAGCACAGGCATATTATAGCAAAGGTTATGCCACAAAGGACAAGACACAGCTGCTGCTGAGAGTGCTACGCTCACCTAACACTTCATAACACAATTTGAATAGTGCTATGGACAGTTCTCGTTTTATGAAGTGTTACGTTAATTCTTTGATTCTTATAGGCTGGACAAGAGCATGACTCTAGAGGTCACAGTTTAAAAGCCTTGTGTATTGCAGTTGGAAAATGAAGCCATTGAATCATATAAAAGCTTTATCTCATTTATTTGCCACAAAATGCATGACAACCATTCGTTGTCCCTGGTTCTTTCTCTAAAACATTATGCCGGCCATCCACATAGGCGTTTTCATGCAATTTCTAGCAGCCTTTAATTGCAAACATAATAGAATGAATCAAGGCAATCTATTTCGAGTTTGTATCCTAACCATGAAAAAATAAAGCAGTTGGTGGTAGTTGTATTAATCCGTTGTGAGTGAAGGCTGGCTGAAAGTGGTAATATGACCTGAATATTTCCATGTATATGGCCAGCATTAGAGATACAGTGCAGGAACAAAATGTGATGCACATTACTGGTACAAGTCTACATGTATCTCATTGCCTCCTGTTATTAATGTTCAGCACACAAAAGGTCCAAAGACTGCAACATAGGTAAACCTAGCCATACAGTACAC
Source organism: Nanorana parkeri (assembly GCF_000935625.1). NCBI lineage: Eukaryota > Metazoa > Chordata > Amphibia > Anura > Dicroglossidae > Nanorana > Nanorana parkeri. The sequence goes on from NW_017306558.1 coordinate 862,587, forward strand.
TGCTCAAATTCGACCATTGTGTGGCCCCATCAGCACCACTCCATTCAATAAAAGTCGATTTTTCAGTCAACTTTTGTCGATGGACCTGGTCTCAGCTGAAAGTGACTGCAGCCAATTAGGTGTCAGAATACAATAGCCCGCCACAAGGGATTCTTCCATCCATACTGTTTAGTATGGATGGGGGAAATTAAGTGCATAGTGTGTCGACTTTGGTTGAAAAAGCCAGTCTGAAAATTCTCTGCCAAACAATGAATGTAGCCAGTCAGCTGTCAGAATACAATAGCCCAACCGGGGGGATTCTCCATCCACACTGTTTAGCATGGCTGGGGGAATCAAGTGCATAGCGTACGACCAGCTTAAGAGTAGAGACAATGATTTGGTGAAACAATATCAAGAGTTCATTAACATAATAGGAAGATGTGTGACTCCCTCATTATGCATAGATATGTGTAAGCAAGAGCATTTGTGGGAAGTTTTGTGCAACTAACAGCCCTGTCACCTAATGACACAGTCTGTGTTGGCTATTCAGAAATTCATCCCTAACTATTTCTATAGCACATCCACTAAGCTTTGGAGCAGGCTAATTGCATGTGCTTGCAGCTTTGACATTTTGTTACGCTTTTTCAAGTCACCAATGCACATCACATTGGAAACCATTGATCAAAAGGAAATGGATGATTTATCTTTTTAACGCAGCTGCAATGGAAAGTCTTTGAAACACTGAGCTGTGTCTTACATGTGTCATTGTCATGGCTTTTAGTAATAATTGCAAGGCTGTGGTGGCTGTGTTTCATATCGTTTAGCTGCTTGACTTGGCTGTTCATTATTTATAGACTCCTCTAAATGAATGCATGTAACTAGCACCAGTCGAAGATGCTGTGGTCTGCAGGCAGACTTTACACTGCTGTAACTTAACCTCTGCAGTGTGCATGGTGTAATGTTCATCTCCTGTGATAACAGATGAGTTTCTTCACATATATACATGAACACAGTCCTTTGTGAAGAAGCACAGAGAGTGTTTGAATGTTTGAATTCTCTGTTTTGTAAATTAAGACTACAGTTTTGTGACATTGAGTCAGTGAGAAGTTCATTATTGATTACTGTCATATGCATTCTAACACTGGGAATTCTGAGCAGCTAATGAATTACTCAATAGCTAGCACAATAAATCTTATCGCTCTTTAGTAGTACTTGAGTAGAAAATCTGCCATGATCAGATCCCTTAAAGACTTAATGAAGCACACACCACATTCCTCAAAAACACTTTTGTTTTTAGACAAGTGGCATAGTCATTCCAAACTCATCTTCCCCTGTAATCTGTTTAGCTTCCCTTAGCCCCCCTTACAGGGACCCAATCATAGCTGTGACTCTGCAGATAAAGTGTATAATTCCCAAAATGTTTTTTTAGTTTTGGGTAGGGATGGGTTAAAACCACTGTCAGGTTATTTTTCTTACTGTCTGTTTACTATTGGGAAATGTCCCTTTACTTCCTGTCCAAAAAACACAACAGGACATTAGACAAAGTCTCCCAAAGTAATAGAAGGACATTTGTCCCCAGAACAGATGTCTCCATTGGTTGACTTTTCCTCATGTCTTGTTCTCATGTATGAATAAAGTTATTTTTGCCGAAGTAATGCAGTTTGTAGCTTACCTTGTTAACTTTAATGTTAATAGGAGGTGCCAAGAACCAAAGTTAGGCCAGAACCTAGAGTGGGAGTCTGCATGTGGCCAGTGGAGTCACAGAACCAAGTGCCTCTTCCCCTATATTACAGTAATCTCAGCACCAAGTTGTTTTACAGTGTTGTCACCAAGATAAAAGCTGAGCAGAGAACTAGAATTGTATAGTGGCTACAAGGAATCTTCCCACCACGGACACTATCCTTCTCCCTATCCAAACATAGAAAACTTTTTTCGCTGGAGTTCAGCTTCTACAGTTTTATCTGAAGTTGCTGAATCAGGATGAGCTACTAACATGCAGATAAGCTTATCTCCAAAAGCAGAAAACTAGAATGATTGTTGTTGGTTGCCTTTCCTTCTGCTGAAACCATTGGAAGGTGTATGCATTGTCTGTACCTGTCCCCATCACTGACAACTATCACCTGCTTTAGGCCCGATTCATAGCATATGCATTAGAGCTGCGCTGACCGTTGTTTCCAGCACAGCCCCAACGCAAGACAAGGCAATTTGCCTTGTCACGGACAGGCTCGGTTCACACTACCGCATTGCGATATGATCGGCGCATTGGCAGCGGCTGATGTGAATTGGCCCATAAGAGCAGTAGTACCACACACAACCTCTGTTTTTCAACAGACGATTGGCTGCTGTCACTGTTCAACTGAAAATGTTCCTCCTGGCTCCTTTGATTTTCTGATTGAAAGATGCCAGACAGAAGGCTGCTGACAAGGCTACCCACTGAGTGCACTTCACACAGTGTATGGCCAGCTTTAATTACTATAACAACGTGAGCACTCATTGGCTCTCATTGCTGAAAATACAGGTTGCTAAATTCTTTATACAATATGTTAAATATGCAATATGTTACAGTATACAATATGTTAAATGACAATCATTACAGCTTGTTAAATTGAGCATTAGTAGTCATGGGTAAGAGAGCTATCGGCTGACTGAGCAGCAGTACCATAATTGTCAGTTTAGTTTGCTTCAATTTAGTTGTTCCTTTTTGTATGTATGATTTACCCTGGATATTAAATTACAGGAGCGATAACAATGGCTTTGCTGGAAAACCTGCTACCAGGAAACGTCTACCTGATCAAGATCTCTGCTTCCAATGAGATGGGAGAAGGACCCTTTTCTAATGAAGTAGAGTTGGCCGTTCACCCTAAAGAGATGGTACACAGCAGCATGAAGTCAAAGCATTTTAATTCTGCCAACAGTCAAGGTCAGTGTGAAAATACTGCATACAAAATGAAACCGTTTCATTATTTACTCGGGAGCAGCAATTCTTCAAGACATGCTTTTGTTTCTGCCCGGCCACATTTTGCACAGCAGAGACAAATGACCCCATACAGAGCGTGACTATTCAAGCATCCCAATAACTGTATACAGAGGTGATACACTGTCACTGTAATAAACGTAAAATAAACAAATTAATGACAGTGATTTATACGTGGTTGTAAGTGCAAGTCCAAATCATATATCATGGAACATGCAATCCACTGCAGTTCTTAGGGAAAACTTCCAAATCAGCAATACTAAATCCTGCCCTGTTTTTATAGTTGTAATATTTACTGTGCCAAAAAATATATTTTACAACAGACATGGATGGTGGAATATTGTATAGGAGATGATGTGTTTCACTTTATCTCAAGCACTGGGTCTGATTTACTAAAAGTGTAGAAACAGTTAACTTAACAAATTAAATGTTCACTGAGCTGAGTAAGTAAGATATTGCTGTGTGTCGCTTATTTTTTTTTCCATTTACCCTTGTACATGATTGGGTATTCAAAGTGGACTGTTTCACCTTTTTCACTATCATTCAATTTACATAGGAAACACGCTCTTCAAAGTGAACATTCAGTTGGCGAATTAAACAGCCTCTATTCTTTTAATAAATCCACCCTATTGCGTTGTTAGTGCCACAGCACGTAGGCGCATGTGTGTTCACCCAGGTTGCTACAGTTTTTATAGTAAATAGGAAATTTTCAATGAAAAGAGGTCAACCACTTGTTATCATTCATTTGCTTAGCTACCATTAGGTAAATTACAGTGTGTACTTGTTACACATACCTGCCATGAAAAATATTCATTGCAAAAAGTATCGGTTTCTGGGTGTACAAAATGCAATAGAATGGACCATCATAGGAATATGTGACTCTGTCATGAGCAAAGAATGAGGGGCTGTCATTTCTGGCCTTTCTTGGCTATGGATAAAGAATTCTGACACTTTTCCATACTCATTTAAACCATACTTGTTCCAGTTTTCTGACTCAAAAGTATTCAGGCCAGACATGGCCAAACAACTAGTATTTTCAAAAGAGGGCCAGCAATGGCAGCCCATACTTTCTTGTGATATAGTCACTTTAAACTGTCTCTAGCTATTCTGAGCTATTCAGGAGTCTGTGGTGCATGCTGGCAGAGTTATAAAGCCTTGTAGAAGCACAATGACCATGGATTGTTCACAGTGTCATTGTAAAGAGTTGGCTTATACAAGAACTACACATATTTATATATAGCTACATAGCTATCACATAGAGTCATAGTTATGTTTGTATATAACATGCCTGTTAATACAGGTTTGATGTGCTGTTATGTGTGACAGTTTTGTCTGTGAAGTGTATTGATCTTCTACCACCTAATAAGATCTGCACATAGGTACAAAGGAGACTGCTAGATATATCACAGACATGACCTTACTTCTTTTCCATTGTCATATTCTACTTTAGTCACTGAGCACTATGGTTCTAGGCTGTTTAGCATGACAGTGTGCAGTAAGTGTATATAAATATACCCAACAGCATCAGCCTACTTGTCATACTTGCTGTGTTAAGTGTGTAATTATAATCATTGTGACTGCATTTTTAGATGTTTACTTTGCTAATCGTGTGTATTTTAATTCCTTTCACAAAGTTTGAAGTAATGACAGGCTTTCTAAATGGCTTCTTTTTGCAGATTATTCCAGTTTCTACCATCTGGACCAGAAGTCAATGACAGGAATTGTTGTTGGAGTGTGCATTGCATTAACTTGTATTCTCGTATGCGTGCTTATTCTAATATATCGTGGCAGAGCCAGGTTGGTATTTGCGATTAATGATGAGTATATATGTACCATATATGTTGTATAAAGTAATTTCCTTAGCCCACTATCACTGCATCGTCACAGCAGCACTAGAGAGAATGGCGAGTGCACGCAGACCGAGCCCATCTTGCTCCAGCATCAGCAGTTACTCACATAAAAAAAGTCTGGTCGCACACCGCAAGTTTCAATGGTTTATTTCATATTTAACAGAAATCAGACTTTGCTTTTGATTTTTGATATAACAGAATATTTTGAATTAAAATACAATTGAAAATGGCATGGAGAAAAATGATGTGACCCGTAACTAATGTTAATGGACTCATATTGCATAACCTCCCACATTTAGTCTGGTTTCTGCTGAGCAGAGCATTGTGGAAACATTTATAAGATACAGTTTATATTGTAATACTGAACATTGTAAACTGTATTTAAAAAATACTTTTTAAAATAGACTTTAATGAATGCATAACTCGGCTTAAGGATGATTTTTTATATTAATAAGAACTAATGTCTGTGGCACACCAGGAGTTGCTTATCTGCATCGCGAGACATGCGGTGCACCTCTGAACGCATTCCCTGATATTGTAATATTAAATGACTCATCATGTCACTGTGGGTGTATCATTATGAACACATGCAATGTCTTTGGCGCGCCAGTCAAATAACCTAAACTCATCATCTTGATATCTGTATTGCTGTATGAATGTACAGTGTGAAATTTTGCATAAATCATAGTTTGTTTTTTTACTTGCAGGAAAGCCACAATTGCAAAACTTGCTCAAGAAAATGACCGGATACCTCAAGCAGCTGCATTAATTTCTCATGAGAGTCAGCAAAGGAAGACTATGAATCAGCCAGAAGGAAATGCAGATCCCTTAATATCTGCTGTTGAGACAGATCAATACCTTGATTCAAAGGTAAGTGGAGAGGTGGAGATAAGTATTTTATAATTGCATGAGCATGTCTTAAAGTACTTTGAATGATGGTGGATGTGGTCATGCTACATTTCAAAGAGTTGTATGTAAATTATACATGTTCTATAAGTCGGAGATTGTGTCATCCCAAAAGGGACCCTACAATTAGGTTTTGGAGTCCTTTGGTTAATAAATTCCAGTCTTTGAATTCTGATGCGAAATGTGTTTGCTTGATAATCACAAACGTTCTGTAAACTTTGGGTTCCCGAAATGTCACACCCGTTATTGCATTGTAAAATATGTTTACTGCTATACCGGACTGGAATTAAAGCAATACATAATTTTAAACCCTGCTGTGCTTTCACATGACAGCTTACAAATCATTATCAGGGCTATTCACTAAAGGGAGAAGAGTCTGGAGAAGGCAGGAGAAGTGAACAATCTAGGACAACATAGCTGAATCGGAAAGTGAGCTGAATTTGAGGATTTTTCCATACCAGCTGCTTTGGCATAGATTGTCTCTTCTCCTACCCTCTCCAAACTCTTCACCCTTTTGTAAATAAACCTGTATGAGTTTTGTACATATCTGTAATGTGAAAGCCAGGACAAATGCATTTGAAAGTGGCATACAAAAAGAGTGGTTGACACCATACCATGTTCAAATTAAGGTGATCTCTTTTGTTGTCCTTGCTTTGAAATACTGACATTTATAACTAGTCCTGTTTTTACTCCAGGGTGGTTCAGATCTCATCATTAATGGCTATGGACCAGTTGTGAAAAAGAACTCCAAGAAAAAATGGTCATTTTTCAGTGACAGTAGAAAAGACCACTTGGAACAGGTAAATGGGTTGCTTACAGTTAGGTTTTAAGTATTTGCATGTTTTGTGTGGCTGCAGTGACCTGATATTTTTTTGCTCAACAGTCCAAAACAAGAATTGCAAAGGCTACTTGTTTATATCAGCCTGGTACTACTGTACTGTTGGGAGAAGACACATCCTCCACCCCACCAGGCCATCCAGACACCTTCCAGATAAGAAGGAGCATAGCAGCAGATACAGAACATTCTGGGAACAGCGAAGAAAGTCATGAGACCAATGATTCTGGGCGTTACTCCCATGAATCCAACGATGAATCGAATCTGTACTCTGTTATCAGCACCACTCCGCCCTCACTATATTCATTTACCAGTCAAGAATGTTCAAAGGACCCTGCCTTACCCAAACACTGACAAACTGGCCAGCGTCGGCTGCACAGGAACATTCGTTCATGGTACCTCACAAGATCCACATGCCCATAACATTTTAAGGGTGACGATTCCTTTAAAGCCAGATGCATCCTCCATGTCTGTTCGAAGGACAATGAACGGAGCCAAAACAAATGAATGTGGAATCTGGTTTCTCCCATCTCATACATCACAATTCACCCACAAAATGTTCCACAGAGTAAATCTATTGACTGTGAAGGTTGGCTTGCTGGATAGTGAATGGATTAGAAACTCTCCTGTTTTTTTTATGCCATTTGTCTTTGTTGTAAAGGGATGTCAAGCAGTCCCTTTGATTTATGTCTACCTCAGCTGGTCACACGATGAGCTCCATTTCGCTGCTTTACCTATATTTGTGTTTGTATGTCTCTCCTTACCCTTCATCAGAAATACTTCCTAAATGTTTTTTTTTTTATTATTATTTTTCATGCTGTGTAATGAATGTTTTTATATAAGGAGTTGTAAAGGCAAAACAGAGAAACGGTGTCTGTTAGACTTTCCACACGGTACTGTTACTTGGCTGATTATAGCATGGCTCCCTACCTAAATTAACTACTACCTCTGCAAACAAGCGTGTTAAACAAAACCTACTCTATGTACCTGTGGATTTCAGACTGATACTTATTCTGTTGTAACATCTGCCATCTAAACAGACAGCTGTGCCTTCCTTCTATTATCTCAGTAAAACAGTGCTGCCTTACTCAAATAGTGTTCAGAACATTACTCAGGAGTATAACAAGAGGCCTTAAACCCTTGGGAGTTTAGTACCTCAACCAGCCATATATCCATATAACAATTATCTTACAATGTTTGGTTCCTTTAGAAGGTTGGTTACAGTTATGAAAGTTAAGCACATTAGTAGGAGCATGGAAGTAAACTACATTGCCACTGAGATGTGTAATACATATGGATTACTATTAATGGTATGAATGCTATAGACTGTATATACTCATACATTGACATAATCGTTTTTAAATGAAACACAGGCTGTTTGATACTGACGCTTGAGATTTTTTGCCATATGCACGCTTGTTTACACTTGGGGATGAAGAGTGGCATGCAAGTCAGCCGATATGTTTTAGTGTTGACTGAATGTCAGAAGAGCCTTTGCAGAGCTGTTTACTCAGTGGCCAATTGTGCCTTTTTGCCTTTACAATTCCTGATTGATACTACCTCTTTTTTAATTGATGTCCTTGTTAATTTCCTGGACTCAGGGAATTGTGTATTTTTGTGTGTCTGTACCTCATGAATATATGGGGAAAATGTGACAGGGTATCATGCTTTTTTTTCTTGGTTTTAATAGAAGATAAAGTAGGTCAATTAATTAATCTGATACATTATTAAAGTGTACCTGTTGCATAAGCAGTCAGCCATTATAAGTGCTAAATCACCAGTTTGATATGTGGTGATAAATATACAATCATCACCAGATAATGAATAGTTGACAGGATTGCATTCCAGCCACATGTATATATGTAGCAATCGTTGGAAAGCTTTCACCCAGAATGGCTATAGGTTTATATGGCCAAATCTGGCAAAAGTCTACCTGCCTGATCGCCAGGCTGAGGACATGCAACTGCTACTTTAGTAGCCAGCTATGATCCTTGATTGGCTGCTTCCACTGTGAATGTGGGACAGGTGCCCTTTAACACAGTCTCCAGACATGTAAAGTATGTCATACCAAAGATTGTCTCTTACTTTGTAAGGGAAAACAAATTTTTTTTCCAAAAGAAAAAAAAGTTATTTTGCTTTTCGGCATAACTGCTAAGTAGTAGCAGTAGTAATAGTGATTGTAATAGATCAGTAAGGATGAATACAATCTGCATTTCAAACTACCTTCGACTTTGAATAGTCGTGTCCAAAAACTTCCAAGTTATGGTTTTAGTATTTAGCTATCAGCTCTTTATTATAACAGTATTAGATGACCTATTTTTGAACAAATTGCTTTATACGATAAGGAAGGAAACTTTAACCAAAGATTTATTTTTGGGTCTCGTCTTGCTATTTGTTTAGGTGAGGTTTTTTAAAAGTTAATTGTATGACCACATTTTCACACTAAACAGTTAATATGCCGGGGCAGCTAAAACCCAATATTGTTATCCTTTTTGATAGGGATATTAATGGGAAGTACATTTTGTGTGAGTTTTTTGCTCATTTCATTACAAGAAATCAGACTTCAACACATATATCGATAGATTTTTCATAAAGTATTTGGAAGTATTATAATAACATGTCAGGCAAAGGTATATTAGGTAGGCACATATTCCAGTAAACAATAACACCATTAAGCAAAGTAAAGCCCAGCTGCAAGCAAAACTTTTATTTCAGTTTTGGATAAAGTGAAGAAAGGATAGAAGTTCTGTCATGTTTGTATTCCTATTTTGTTTCTCGGGACAATTCAGCTTACTTACTGTCTTTCTGATAGTTGTCAGACCTGGAGCAGGGGGTGAGGGAGAATTTCCCCAGCAAGGACATAGACAGCAATAAAGACTTGTTCTAAGTCTTCCTCACTATGAAAAACAAATTTGGGTTGAAATTGGACATTAAATGGGACCTTCCCCTCAAATGAAACTGCCACTAGTACTGTGCTTACTATAGCAAAATAAAGAGAACTAATAATATTTTCTTGCCTCAAGTATGTTGCCACAAGCTAATGTTCCTCTTCTCCTCCCTCCCTACTCTGGCACCATCATTTTCACTGGCAGCATCATCAGTGCTAGCTTATTTTCCATATTTCACAGCTGGCGCAACGATGACAGGTTTTTTTTCCCTTTCATTCTTTTTTTCTACATCAAATTGGCAGTTTATCTACGAGAGTTCCCAGGAAGACACTGGTGATGTAGCCTTCTCAGGGTGAAGCTCTGAGGCCAGGGCTATGTCTCCAGTGCCTCAATCAACCAGGAAGTGAGATTCATTGAGATGTAGGTAACAGAATAAATTGCTTACAAATGCAAAGGTGCATGCATCAGGAATTTTCAGTGCATGCCAGCTGCATTGGTAGGCTGGTCCTGCTGCAGCTAGCTCAGCTTGGAAGTAAGTTTGTCTAAGCTGAGGTTATGTTAAACTAAAAGATTACATTTCAGCAATGAGCCCTAGGTCCGGTTAAACATGCTACAATAGATAACACCTTCTACGCACTGATAAAAGAGCATATGCTTTGCTACCTCTGCTAAATCATTGCTGCTGGTTTTTAGGAAACCCCATATGTAAGTAAGCCCCATAAGTTTCTGAAGGATACCCATTAGACTGTTATACATGTCAGTTGCATTCCATCAGTACTTAAAGGAGAAATATGACATGAGTGATTTCCACTCACCTCATAGTTCTAAGCCGACCTGTGACAATGAGACTGTCACAGGTCGGCTCAGTAGATCGGGAGGTGAGGGAACACATACCGGGTTCCCTCACCTCTCGATCATGTCACGGCTCTCTGCCGTGACAGGGGGAGGGGCTGGATTCCCCTCTCCGATCTGCCAGCACTCAGGCAGCTGGGCGGATCCCGTCATCTACGTCGGGATCCGCTCCAGGTGCGGCGTCTCAGTATACCGCGAGCAACAGCTCGCGGTATACTGAGCTTAGGGTAATGGGAGGACGCTAGTTTGTGTCCTCCTGTTACCCCACAGAGAACTATGGGGAAAAACACTGACCCCATAGTTCTCCTTTAACTGGAAAAATATGTTAAAGAGAGCAGTTTCCATATAGTGTAGGAGAAAGTATGCTCATGCTAAACCATAGTAAATGGCTTTTATATGGATGTCAACCTAAGGTCTATAAGGACCATTGGTCCCCTGAATTCTGCAATCTTCGAAAGAGTAGACAGTCAGTCCAGTCTCCACTAAGTAAGCAGGCCATTGCTTGTGTATGGAACTAGCAACCTATAGCTCTCGAGCACTTCTTATAGTGATGCTGTCATCATAGTACACATACTGTGCTGATCACATGCAGTAATAGTAAATAATGAGCTCTTACTAAAGCTTCCAGTGTGACATAACTCTGTTATTTCATTTTTCAGCAAATCATTTTCCTCCACCTCCAGCACTCCCAGGGTGTTGATGGTTTTCACTTCCTCACAGCCTGTAGAGTGCACCCATTTCTACCCCACCTCCCTCATATGTCACCACAGCTCTGGCAGCTGATTTTAGAAAACTGACAGAACTGAATCACAGAAACCTTCAGTAAGAGCTTTTTGCCTACTTTTACTGCTTCAGCAGTCCAGTATGTACAATGTGATGAGATGGTCAATAATTAAATGGTTAATCTTTTCACTGCTCTCTGCCTGCCTGCCTTTTTGCTGTAGGCTGTGGCTTTATAGTGCTTTCCTTTGCTACTGATTCGAGTGCCCCAAAACATGGCCATACCAGCAGTTTTGTCAGGTCTTGGTACAAGCGAGTTACAACTGCATATGGCTTAAGTTAAATATGTCCTATATATCCCTTATTTTGGCTAACAATTTATACCAAAGATATTTATGGCTGCTCCGGCATATTAAGCAGCGGAAAAGTCTTTAAAAATAATGTTTTGCTTGCTGGTGTTTTGGCCAAATGTCATGTTTTTTTACTGCATGGACCATTTAATTTAAATGTCTTCTTTCGTTAACGTTGTGTTCAAAGCAGTTTGCACCACCAGTGTCTCTAGTTTCAGAGTTGGAATAATCAGAATTCCAAGGAATGAGAGGTGACTTATGATCAGAAATAAAACAGTGGGCTTTAGTTTGTACAGCAAGCTGCACTTTGATTTTTGGACGTGTATCACCATTTAGCCAGTGAAGAAGCTTATTATATCAGGAGGTACAGGGTGCAATGATTTTGTGCAATGTGCAGTATTCCATAGCAACCAACTAAAATGATCTATTATATGATCTGATTACATGAAATTGAATATGATTGCCGTGAGTTACTTGCACCTAGGTGATAATGTAACCTGTTATTAAATAAGCTTGTTATGTATTTCAGACAGCACTGCTGTATACTACTACTACCACAGTAAAGACCACATCATTTCTATATGTCTTGTGCCTCTCAGACCTCAAGATTCTCTTTACTCTGTTGTATAACTGTGGTGCATTTTATAACTGAATGTAAGATGTGAAGATTGGCTTATTCTGTATATGTTTATATGCAATGTATACAGTTACTGTATTTCTAATGCTACTTCCGTCTCTCCTCTCAGAAATGGACAAGTCCTTGCCTATGGCATTACCTTGTTTTTTTTCCTCAATGTCCCATTTCCTGTTGCAGAGAGTTCCTTTTTTCATCACTAAAAGGAAACCTAACCTGAGATTGTTATGAGGCTGCCTCATCTGTCGTCTTCAGAATGCTCACTTCAGTGCTGTTTAATAGTAGTCCATGTCCCATCACACTCCAGACCGGAGTCCCAATGTAAAAAAATGGGTGCTGGTATGACCTGCGGATAGCGCCGTGTGGATCTAAATATAGTAAAGAAATCATCCGCACTCCAAGGTCCAGTGTGTATGGCGCCTTTACTAAAGACACTACACAATCATGGTGAAACTAGTAAATAGTTTCGGAAGCGGTAGTGGTCCCTTTATCAGGCACTGTGGCGTGTTAACCTGTGAAGGGACCACTAACGGTTCCAAAATGTTGATTTACAAGTTTCACCATGATTGTTTAGCATCCTTATTAAAGGTGTTCTACACATTGGACCTTGAAGTGCGGGTGACTTCTTTACTATATCAGTACTGTTTAAGTCACTGTCCCGCAACAAGTATGCATTAAGTGGAGTCAGATTAAAGTTGTAACTCAACTGAACTGCATACTTGCTCCAGATTAGTGACTCGGAGAGCGTTGAAGACATTAGAGCAGCTTTAAAGCTAAACAGATTTCAGGAAACGTCAGCAATTGTGGCCTCTATACTTCTCTCGGCACAGGTTTCCTTTAAGACTGCCTTGCTGTCTCAACTCTGTTGCCAATTTAAAAAAATTATAAATTACACCCTGCAAAAGAAGAGTATTTATATGTGCACTCATATGTGCCACTGCCTGTTCCTTGAATTGTTAGGGTCCATTCACACCACACGTGTTGGGCTAAGCTGCTCAATGGAGGCCCAATGCAAAACAACCTGTTGTTTCCAATAGGCTCAGTTCACACCATGGTGTTGTGTTGGTGTGCGCTTTGTGAAAATGGAACATGCTGCATTTAAATGTAGTGTAATGTGTTATAGAGCATCACACTTCAATGCACTTGAAATAAAGAAAAATAATGTGCTCTTGCTGCAAACAAAAAAACCTGCACATCAATGCAACCCATTAAAAAACTGTGACACGCACATCCACTTAGGTGCATATATCATGTGTCAACATTAGTTATTTGCATGGAAGTGGTGTGAATCCAGCCTTATTCTCTTGCAGAACAAAGTTGCCAGCAGAATCTTCCCAGTGTGCTGGATGCGCGCTTATTTCAGCTTTGTTCCACAAGAAAGTGAGGATTTAAGGAATGGGCAATGGGATAATAAAATATAAATACACTTGTTTTACAGGGTGTGCTTTTTTATTTTATTTTTAAAAGGTAACTGTTCTTTTAACAGTTCCTTATTATCACAGACATTTAGCATTCTACTTGTCACTAAGGCTATTTTCTGTTTGTTAAGAATGTATATTTATAAAGACAATACGAAGGATACATTTGTACATGTGTGTAATTCTCATGCAAATATTTTTATAGCTGTATTTTCTTGACTTTAATTATACTTGTCTATTTTATCATTTGTGAAAAAAATGTATATTTAACTAATTGTAATTTTGTAGGCCTAGGTGTACAAGTCATGTGTCACAATGCTTATGGAAATATTGATTATGTGCCATAGAGAACAGTAACTATTAATATTTGTACCCAGTAGTTTTACAGTGATATACACATTATGTTGAAATATCAGTCGCTGATCATAGATTACTACACATGTTTCTGAAATTAGGCAGCTGCATTGACTTAAAGGGTTTTCACCCAGTGTCAGAATTTTTATTTACTTACCTAAACTGTCTCTTGAAAGTTGTGCCTTGAATCATTTCAGTAGTATGAGTGACAGGACGTTTTCTTCCCTGAAATCAAACAGTGCTGGTCAGGAAATGGCAGGTCTAACAAATGTTCTGTCCGACATGCTATGGAAATAGTTGTCCAGTGACGACTTGCACCTGCTACAAGATACACTTTAGCCTGAAGCTAAGTAAATTTGAAGCTGGATAGAGAAACCCTTTAAACAAAGAAGCTGTCAAGTTAGAAAGTTTCATTTACAGGCAAAGCATCAAGTGTTTAGTTACACAGGACTTTCCTTTAGGCTGCTAGTAATAGTAATTTCAGCAAGAAGAACATCACCCAGAAGTCTGAATAAACATTTCACTGGCTATGATAGAATGTAGGTTATCATAGAATAATAACATGTGGGTAAAGCTAATTTGATGGCCACTTTTGCTCATCATCTTATATTTAGGCATTGTCTGATAAATATGGGATTTGTGAAAGTGGCCGCTGTAAGCTCTGTTAGAAGTTAGTTCCTCACCAGTTGGGCATCTTATTCTCCAAATGTACTCAGAAGGCCACAACAAAAACTACCTGTAAAATACCATGAATAATACTCACCCATTTGGCTATCAATGATACTGATCTTCACTTTCCTGCAGAGGTAAATCAGGTGTGTCAGATACAAGCACCCCCTGCTATGTAATGTGGTTCCACCAACCAGCCGTTGTGTCTCTATGGTGTCTCTGCAGAGCTGTGGTGACCTAAACGCCAGCAGGTGAAGCCACAATGCATGGCAGGGGATGAGGGCATCCAGCACACCCAGAGGTGTCAGATGCTGAAGTCTGTTTGTAGAATGAAGATCAGTCACCAACAGCAGGACTGGTAACTAATATTCCTCTTCTTTTACAGGGTGGCTTTTATTATTAGTATTTTCTTTTTTTTAACAACAGAGTCCCTTTGTGCCTGATGCACATGGGTGTCAGAATACATGCACCCAAACCTGGAAGCATGTAATGCTTTTTTATGGCTGAATGTACACAGTCTAGCTGCCTTTACATTAAAAATAAATGTTTGTTTTGGGACCGTTTAGCCTGATTTTATGCAGCTAAACGCGTGTAAATGCATCTACATTTGAATGCAGAAGAACCTGACCTAGGCAGTATAAAGTTTGTACTCCCGGATCAATTTCTCTTGAATTTAAATAAAACAAATGCAGGAAGACTATCTAAATGATGGCTAAAGGTCTAATTTACTGGCTCATGTAAAGGAAATTAGTCCTTGCCATGATTGGATGGTTGACTCCACTTCCCACCTAAGTAAAGTAAATCAAGTCTTAAAAAACTCCAGGAAAATCAAAAAGTTACCTATGCAGTGGGGTTACCCCCACACTGCAAAGGTTAAGTGCTCATTTTGTCTAGGGGAGTCAAATAAAGCAGTTTTATTCACCTGATCCTCGATCCCGCAGCAGTTGGCACTCTGCTCTCTGCACCTCTGCTCTAGCTATGGAATATCCCTCTGCATGCTTGTGCTTAATGCAGGCCAATGGACCTGCATTAGATGTGATGATGTCAGCTGTCCTTAGACCACCTGAGCCAAGAGAGAAGAGGATATGGGGACAGGCCTAGCAGCCCTGAGGTAGCTGGCGGGACTGAGGATCAGTTAAGTAAATCTGCTTTATTTGAGTCCCCTAGATGAAATGAACACTTAACCCTTGCAGTATGAGGGTATCCCCGATGTAAGAGTAAGGCTGGCCATACACTGCTATTTTTCTTGTTCAATCGGCAGACTGAACAAAAACAATAGAGCAGATTCCTCCACCAACACTACAAGTGTGTTGATCGAGGAATCCCGCTGTTTGCATTGTATCCTGACAGTGGCCACCAGCCGTTGTCAGAATACCCGAACAGTGCTGGCAGCACAAGGATTTTCCAACCAGCTCCTTCGATCAGCTGTTCGAGGGATGCCGGCTGAAAGGGTGCCAACAGCAGCACACACTGTGTGAATTTCAGCCAAGAACCGGCTGAAATTTATCTGTAAAAAAGAAGTCAAGGCAACTGGACTTGCTGTATTTTTCTTGAAGACGTTTCACTGGTCATCCAACCAGCTTTCTCAATTCAGAATGAGAAAGCTGGTTGGATGACCAGTGAAACGTCTTTAAGAAAAATACAGCAAGTCCAGTTGCCTTGACTTCTTTTTTACAGATATACCATGACCTGGATGAATGAGAACCTTCACAGACATACGGCTGAAATTTCCACAGTGTATGGGCACCCCAAGTTTTTGATTTTTCCTGAAGTTCTTGTTTAAATGTCATTAATTGCGCATTTCTTAAAATGTTATTAAATTGTGAAATGTTAGGCCCCTTTCACATGGTCTGATTAGGAAGGGATCCATGCACAGATCTCCTGCTGATAGGAACAGATGTCACCATTGTGACATCTGTGTCCGTCCAGTTTTTTTTGAGGAAATAAATGAAATTACCAGACCCCATGTTGGTTTATGGACTATGGACTTGTGTCCATTTACCTCAGATTACCCCTGATCCGGCACGATCAGGTCTGGTGAAACAGAACTCTGATCTGTTTGTTTTTCTGGATCTGCCCGGAGCTGGGGGTAACCGGATGTAAATGGACGCCCATCCGTTTAGATCCAGCTGCCCATACACTAACATTGGGCTTCCGATCAGGTCCACCTGAAAAACTGATAGGCGGACCCGATTGGAAAGCACAGCAAGCTTCTGGGAAAGTGACTTGAAATCCTTGTACTATTACGTGTTCATGTGCAAGTGGCCTTCAACACAACAATAGAACACCTCAAACCAGCGGCACATTGAAACTGCAACATTTGTTTCTAGAAATAATGTTACATTGTGTATATACAAGAGCCGAAGGTGACGTGCTTTAGTATGAATGTATGTGTTTCTTTCTACTGCAGTTACAATACACTAATGTACAGAGTAACAGTGATTGTCTTCTTTTTTTTTTTTCCCTCCTCTTTTTTTGTCATGTAAAGGTGACACTGGTGTTACTTTAGAGGACGAGGCTGATTTAGTTTTGTACTGTACTCAGGGAATCAGCTTTGTCCCTCTGTTGTGCTCTGCCTGTTGTTCACCTTGAATTGTGAATGTAACTCATTTTCTGCTTTCATGTACTATTGTTTAAATATTGTGTTTTTTATATAGAGAATGGTTTTAGTTTGTTGAGAGATGTTTTTATACTATGTTGTTTATTTTGTCTATTGGTCAGTTTACTGGAGTATTTCAGTGATCTGTAAGTTTTGCTAAAAACGATAGAAGTTGAAAAGCCAAATGTTTTCATTTCTGCTTTGATAACAGTCAAGATATCAGTGAGTTGCACAGTTCAAATAAAGGTTTTCTTAATAAAAGCATTCTTAGACTCTTGCTTATTTCTGCATCAGTGTTCAGTATGTATATAAAGATGGACACTCTACATGAGATGAGTTCCTGTTTGTGTACTGCTAATATAGTTCTGGTATTATTTAGTAAGGACTTGTAATGACAGGGAGCAAGGCGCAGTAACCCACTGAAACCAATCACAATACAGTAAACTCCCAGTTATCCAGCAACCATGAGGATCGGTAGGTGTCTGATAACTGTAGTTTCTGGTTTCTTGAGAGTTAATATTAAGCCCTGGTTCACACCTAGGCGTATTGCATATGCGCGTCTGTCGCGCGTTGTCGTGCGTTTCCGAGGGCTTCTGGGCTGTATCCCAATGGAAACGCGCAACAAAAATGTCCGAAAGTAGTACATGTACCTTTTCAGGCGTGGGCCGTTTTGTAGCGCGTTAGGGACGGGCTGAAATACGCCTAGGTATGAACCAGACCCATTGAATACAATGGGATTTAGATGTTTGAGCGTTTTGTAGAGCGTTCGTCGAGCGTAGAACGCGCTACAAAACGTTCAGGTGTGAACGAGGGCTAACTCTCAAGCAAACAATCTGCCCTTTTAATTCTTGAGGCGTATCAATGGTTTGCACCTTGTGGTGAACCCTCTGTATTTGCTCTCATGAAGTCTTCTTGGTAGACTTGGATAATGATATGCCTCCCTCCTGGAGAGTGTTCTTCACTTGGCTGGATGTTGTGAAGGGTTTTTCTTCTCTGTGAAGGATCCTACGATCACTCACCACTGTTGTTCTGTGGGCATCCAGGCCGTTTTGTGTTGAAGAGCTCACCAGTGCATTCTTTTTTTCTCAGAATGTACCAAACTGTTCATTTGGCCACTCCTAATGTTTCTGCTATCTCTCTGATGGATTTCTTTTTTTCTGCAGCCTGAGCATGGCCTGTTACACTTGCATTGAGAACTCTTCTAAACGCATGTTGTGGGTTCACAGCAACAGCTTCCAAATGCGGGAGCCACACTTGGAATCAACTTCAGACCTTGTACCTGCTTAATTGATGATGAAATAACAAAGGAATAGCCCACACCTTTTGAGTCAATTGTCCAATTACTTTTGATCCCTTGAAAAAGAGGGGGTCACATATTAAAGAGCTGTGATTCCTAAACCTTTCCTCCAATATGGATGTGTATATCCTCAACTTAAAGCTGAGAGACTGCCCTTTAAGCACAGATTCTTTATTTAAGCTTCAATTTATTTTGGTAAACAGCCAAAATAACAAAACTTGTGTCTGTGTCTAATTATTTCAAGACCCAACTATACATGTTACCTATACTCCAGCCCTTTGATATCTGTGAGCTCACTCGCTGGCACCAACATCCTTTCCCCGACTTCAGAGTCTTCAGTCGTCTTGAGTGGCCAGCGGGACATAATTCACACACATGCACACAGGAGCTCATTCCAAGGCGCTGAATGTATGTGGAGCTGCGTTGGTGCATTCTAAAGAAGATTATGAACAGACAAGTGCAATTGTTTTATCACAGAAGAAACACAATCTCTGGAATCCATACAGGGTATTACAGACACTCATTAGATTTCTGTCTCCCGTCTGTGCAGCAAATGGCACAACTTGGGACAGATTGGTGGAACGGTTAGTAAGGTGTATATCAGGGGTGGGCAACTCCGGCCCTCTAGCTGTTGTGGCACTATAAGTCCCATGAGGCATTGCAAGACTGACTGTTACAGGCATGACGAGATTTAGTTAAAGCACAGCTGGAGGGCCGGAGTTGCCCACCGGAAATCTAATGAGTGTCTATGAGACGCTTTATGAATTCCAGGGATTGCCTCTCTTCTGTGATAAAACAAAGGCACCTGCTTGCTCACAATCTTCTTTAGGGCTCATCCTGGTGTATATGAAGCATTTGCAGAATTACCTCAGACAGAATCTCACACAATAATAATAGTGACACGATTTACTCCAACATGGGAGAGCGTCACCTCCACCTCTCTTATCACCAATATGGCCGTATTTCTTTATGAATTTGTCACAGTCATAGCGCCAGAATGTAGAAGTGTCACACATAAGAAGGCACTGAATTTGTCACATGTGCCAGAAAACGCAAGAAAACTTGGCACAGGGCTTTCTAATACGGCCATAACGCCAGAAAAGTGTCGCAAATGCCCTTACTGAATCGCCCCCAGTGTGTCACTTCTGCAATAAAGAGCCCGCCTGCTCGCAATGGTTTTTATTTTTCACATTAGTTCCTCTTTAAGGCCTCATTCACACTGCGGTAATTTAGGCCACACATGTCTGTGCGGCGTGCACGCCTTTATCGGGATGTTCCTGGGAGGAATAGGTACTGCGTATAGCATCCTGTTTTTGGACGAGGCCATAAGCACACCCGAACTGCACATCCATGCGGGTCCTGGTGTCTGTACTCAGACATAGACAGGATAAATTCTGTCTGCATCTCAGCATGGACACCCAGACCCGCAGGAATGTCCAGTTCTGGTGTGCGTATGGCACACCCGAACAAGTGCTGCGTGAAATCACACGTAGCACCTGTCCCTCCCGGGAATGGCCCGATGCAGACGTGCACGCCTCACGGACGTATGCTACCCGACTAAACGCAATGTGAATGGGGCCTTAGGGCTAAGCTTACTTTTCTAACCGTGTTTGATGTTACACCTATCATGAATCATGGACTCATCGCCAACTACACACCCTCATTTACCTTAATGGTAGGGTTCTTCTCCCCACAGTCTTGTTGCTGTAACTTTTTGAATTCTGTGCGGCTGTGTATGTCACAAACACAACAGAATCCTTTTAGGGGAGCAGAATCTGGTGTGTCGGGGACATGTCTACCTTTTGTTGATATTTGCAGCGCCATCCGCACCCTTTTTTGCAGCAAGGCAAAGAAAAGTATCTATTGGAGAGGCCACAAGTCTCATTGTGGCACTTGTATTTCTCAATGGAGTACTAGTGTGGTGACATCATGTCCATTCATACTTCCTGTGGTCCGTGGAGCTGTACAGAGCTATGGACAGGGACATTGCACCCATGATCCACTGATCACAGTTGCAATGCTTTAGGCAATGATGCCATGTATGCTAATACATTAATTAGCATACTGGAGAGAGATTCCATGTAAATACAGATCCATTGGGGGGAATTTATCAACAGGTGGAGCACACAGAAGCTGGAACAGTTGCCCTTGGCAACCAATCAACTTATTTCTTTAGTTTATTCAGTTAAGCTTTGAAAAGGAAAGAGAGAAGCTTATTGGTTGCTATGGGCAACTGCTCTAGGTCCTATCTGCTCCCATTTTGATTAATGTCCCCCATAGTCTTGCTTTTGCAAATAAATATATAAATGCACATTTTTCTCTTATTAATGTATAAATATCTGTGTAAAAGCTGGACCTGGCGCTGTGTATTCTACATATATAGAGACAGATGTGTATCCGGAATCCCCCCCCTCCCTCACACAGCCGCATTGTTTGTCCCATTAGGGTGACAGTTGGGTAAACAGTGACATGACATGCTGGGACCGTTTGGCCGCAGCCTCCTGTGTATTATGTAATGGTGATCATGTCTCTAGCTGCACCTCGTGACCCCGGGGACGGCACCGCTCCCTGTCACCAGCAGGTGGCGCACTCTAGCAGCGCGGCTCCCGTGTGACAGCTCGCACACTTCGTACAACGTGGGCGATGAGAAGCCGTGTCCGCACTGTACGTCCCGGTCGAGGGGGGGGGACACATGAGCTCCGTGTGATTTCCGGTGTCAGCCGGGCTCTGCCAGTGTGTGTCCGTGCCAGGACGGGGTGAGCGGGCACTTCCTCCCAAAACTTTGCAAAGTGCTGGGGAGGAGGGAAGACGGTTCCTCCCAGCCAGGACTGGTCTCTTCCGGCTCCATGTGTTTGTTATGTCCGCAGGACCAGAATAAGACACGTCCCGCTGTGTCTATGTGCAGGCGGGGAAGGCCCGGGGCCTAGGAGGACACCCACATGGAGAAATCATTGTGGGACAAGGCAGGTGTGTATGACGGCGGGGTGGTACTAGAATAGTGTGATCACAGCTCTCCTTCCTGACAAAGGCTACAGCACTATGGGGGATTTCCTGAGCACAGCAACCAATCAGCTTCTAGCTTCACCTTCTTCTGTTAAGCCGTGGAAATGAAAGATAGAAGCTGATTGGTTGCCATGGGCAGCTGCTTCAGATTCTGTCTGCTCCAGTCTTGTTAAATTCACCTCAGTGTGTCATACATAATTGCCTCATTTTTAAATAAAATGTTTGTTTTGCTCTGTTTTCAGCTTTTTTTTTTTAATGATGTAATAATGCAATGCTGCTGATCTCCTGCAGGCTATTTGCAGTGACTTCCTGCCTACAGGTGTGCCCTCCGCCCCTGTGATGGCTGAATGGCATTTCTCAGGGTGGGTTTCCTGAACCGTGGGCCATGCCTGCATAATGTGAGCCGAAATGGCCACTTGTAGTCGTCTTTAGAAGCCTGGTGACAAGGTAGAAGCAGGACTGGGAGACACAGACAGAAGGAGAAACTTATCAAAACCGGAGCAGACAAAATCTGGAGTAGTTGCCCATAGTAACCAATCAGCTTCTCTCTTCAGTTTGTTCAGTGAAAGCGGAAGCAGACCTTTACCCATATCTATAAAATGACAACAAAGACACCTTTAGGCCTCATTCACACAGCTTACAGTCGTCCCGTGCAGATCCGTGCAGTGCGCACAGCTGTATTGCGCCGTTCCCGGGAAGGACAGGTGCTGCTTGTGATTGTATGCAGCAGCTTGTTCTTCCCTATGGGAAGACGCGGCCGTATGCCACTGTACGCTCACCCGAGCTGCACATTCGTGCGGGTGTCCAGCGAGCGTAAAATAATAAAGTAATTTAATAGGAACTTTGTATTCTTTGCATATCTTACTTCTCTTTTCTTCCCTGGCCATGTTTACTAAGGGCAGATGAACCCATCTCCCATTACTTCCTGGAACTCTGGCACATGTGAATAGGACATGTGACCATGCACATCCTCTCAGGGGAGGAAATTGCCTTTCCCTGAGATGAGATTTCCCAGCAATGCTCTGCTGAGGAAATCTTCCCGGGATACAATGCTTGCGCATATTAGTTCCTTAATCCCAAGAGGACCAGGAAGTGGAAAAGAAATTGTAAGTAAAATACAAATATGTTTGTTTAGCTAATGAATGTAAAATGATTTCATGTCGGCGTAAAGAGCTGCATGCTGATGTGATTTTTAATCAAACGGGGGTAAAGGTCTCCTTTTAGTGCTTGTTTTAAGGGTGAAAATAAAGAAGAAATACCCCCTAATCCTCAGTCTCAGCAATGACTGCTCACCTATGTGGTATGTCCCTCAGCTTCTTCACATTTAATAGACCTGCATTAGACGTGATGACGGGAGAAGAGACTGCAGGCACCAGTCTACCAGCCGGGCAGGATTGGGGGATCAGGTGAGTATTTTCTTTCTATGTTTGCCCCCTGGACAAAATGAGCACTTAAGCCTTGCAGTGCGGGGGTAGCAGCACGGCAAGGGTTAATTTTTCAAATCCATTCAGAAAAAGGACTGTCCTTCTTCTCCGGCCCTTTGCCATGCGGCCACAGCTGCAGCTGCTTATATAAAAGAAGAGTTCTAATATGAAGGGGGGCTCCTGATGTAAAAGAGGGGGGCTTCTGATGTAAAAGAGCAGGGCTCCTGATGTGGAGAGGACTTCTGATGTAAAAAGGGGGGCTCCTGATGTGGAGAGGGCTTCTGATGTAAAGGGGGGGGGGGGGGGCCGGGGGGGGGGGGCGGCCCCTTCTTCGGGAC
>NW_017306558.1:885781-893140 GCF_000935625.1 Nanorana parkeri
GCTTCTGATGTAAAAGAGGGGGGCTCCTGATGTGCAGAGGGCTTCTGATGTTAAAGAGGGGGGCTCCTGATGGGGAGAGAGCTTCTGATGTAAAAGAGGGGGGCTCCTGATGTGCAGAGGGCTTCTGATGTTAAAGAGGGGGGCTCCTGATTTCAAGGGGGACTCTGATGTATAAGGGGGAGCCTTATTTTTTTTAAATGGGTCCTTCCCTTAAAATCATGGACCTTGTCATTTTCCAGTTCTTGGCTCCATTATTGATCCCATGGCTGTGCCCGTCATCTCACCCTAAATATCTCTACATCAGGAGCCATTCCGTCCAATCCAGGAGCCAGTAGGATTTTTGTTTACATTGACAATAACTAGGGAAAACCTCAAAAGATCAGAGCCGGCTGTCATTTTTGAGGAGCATTGGCGACCTGGCTCCTGGGATTTCTTCAGCTGTGCTATATAATGATCTCCTCCATGTATACATTCGCTGTGCTGTAGACTAGTTGAAGTTTGATCGTCTTTATACAAGTATTGCAAACAACTGACCTCCTCAGAGTATTGTCTCCACTGCACATAATGTCATGGCTTTGTGACCTCCAGAGAATAGAACAGACCTGGTTTTGAAAAGCATAAAGTTATTGGAGTAAATGTGGGGATGGGCCAATTCAATAGAATGTAAGGTGTACTTTGTGTGCAATAAAACCATGGAAAGAATAGAGGCCAGAGGTGACGCTATGAATGCAGCCATTGGAAGCCTACGCACTTGACAGAATCTTTGTTTCCTTCTACTGTGCTGGAAATAATAGTGGAACAGACTGTACCTGTCTATAAAATCCCCATGCTTGATCTAGCCTTAAAGCACTATTAAAGAAGAACTCCAAGGTTTTTTGTTATTAACCCTTGCAGTGGCCCTTGCAGCAAACAAGCACTTAACCCCTGCAAGGGTTAAGTGCTTGTTTGTGTCTAGGTGCTAAAATAACAAAGTTATACTCACCCAAAGCTCAGAGCAGGTCAGCTGTCACAGTGCTCCCTCCAGCCTGTCTCCTCCTCTGCAGCACATGGGAATGTTCCTCAGGTCTATGCATTGTGTAGAGAACGTGATGGATTACTGGACCTCAGACCACTGCTAGAGGAGGGGAAAATACATTCCAAGGACCAGTCTAAGGAGAAGCCGGCTCAGAGCTTTGGCTAAGTATATCCTTGGGGTTTTTTCTTTAACCTAGGCACAAATGATGAGTTAACCCTTGCGATGCGGAGCCACACTGCAAGAGTTCATAAACAATTCCAGGAGTTCTTCTTTAGACGCTCATACTTTTTACCAATAATCAATTCAGATCGAACATAATGTATATATATATATATTATAAGCCCTCAGGGGCAGGGCCCTCCTTACCATCCTGTCTTGAATTGTATTGTGATGACTTCCTTATATTGTAAAGCGCTGCGCAAACTACTGTCGCTATATAAATACTATGTAATAATAATAATATATTGCCCAGAAAAGCATTTCTTTAAATTCTTGCTGTAGCACCACTTTTTTTTCATGTGGTGGTCGCCACATCAGTGTCCTTTTTTTTCATTTTTTTTTTCCCTTTAGTTTCACGTGGTGCTCCCTGTGGGGGGAATTTATCAAAACTGGAACAGAGAGAAACTGGAGCAGTTGCCCATGGCAACCAATCAGCTTCTCTCTTCAGTTTGCTCTGTTGAGATTTGAAAATTAGACCGAGAAGCTGATTGGTTGCAGTGCAAATCTGCTCCAGATTCTGTCTGCTCCAGTTTTGATAAATCCCCCCTCATTGTACTATGTCTATGCAGGAGCAGCATTGCCACTCTAGGACAGGGCTATGGTACACCTCCTCTGCTTTTCTTCTCCATAACATTAGATGATGTGTTTTGTAGTCCACAGAGATAGCTGGGAACAATGTAACTCATACAATGGGAGTTAGCAGCTCGCAGGATTTCTGGCCGGATCAATAGGTATACCAAAATGCATGTAATGGTGTATTTAACATTGCAGATGATAATAAGTAAGATGAGTTCATGTTTAGGGTTTACATAAACTATAAATGAGGACTAAAGCCAAACTTTTTTTTTTCTCTAGTCCTCTTTTGGGTCAAAGTACATCTGGGAAAGATCCCGACAACATTGTTGGGATCCACCCCCGTACCTAAATTGATAGCTGGCTTTGCCTCTCTAGAGCCAGAGCCAGCTGTGCCCGCCCCCTCCTCTGTCCCTCCAATGAGTGCTGGAGGAATGGAGAGAGGGGAGGGGGGGAATCCCTGCGGGGAGCCATGACTGACGGTCACCACTCTCTGCAAGGAGTATATTGACCAGCGGTATGCGATCACTGCGATCTATAGAGCCAGCATGTGATACCTGCAGTGTCCCGCGCTGGGTTTAAGATTTGAGAAGAGGACATTTCTCATGTACAGAGACCTACTCAGGAGTAAATACAGGCATATTTGCATACTGCGTAAAACACACCCAGGAAAACCAGCTGATCAAAGGTGCCGGTTGGAAAATCTTCGCACGAACAGAGCTGGCAAGTCGCCAGCTCTGTTGCCGCTGTCAGAATACAATAAAAACTACGAGAGATTCCTCGACCAACACTCGTACGTGTTGATGGAGGAATCTTCTATTATCTTTGTTCAGTCTGCGGGTCGAACAAAGTAAATATTACAGTGTGTGGGCAGCTTTAGGCTCCACTTACATTTTACCTGCTTTTTGTTTTGTATACATTTAGAAATGTGCTCTAAGGGCAGATTTGTGAAGATACGGTATGTCACCAGCACACAGAAGAAATGTGTCCAATAAAATGTCTGTATTGATGTATTCACTTTTATGTCACAAGAATTGGCAACATTTCAGGGCCGCACCGGGTCCCTTCATCAGGCTGAATATGCCAGTAATGCAATTTACAATGATCCTTCTATACTCACAGGGGTGGTGTGTGTGTGTGTGTGTGTGAGTGAGTGGTGTGAGTATAGAAGGACCATTGTAAATTGCATTATATTGTCATATTCACCCTGATGAAGGGATCTTGTGTGGCCCAGAAACCTTGCCGTTCTCATGACATAATGTATATTTGTCAATAAAGACGTTTTATTGGACACATTTCTGGTGTGCTGGTGACACACTGTATCTCCATACATATGAGCGACGGCCACTTCAGCACACACATTTTCGAGGGGTATGCCAGACAGGAGTGTGGTGGGATATTAGTTGGACTAAAGGCAAACTTGACACTGCACGTGTGAATGAGGCCTTGAAGCAGATCTTAATCAAAAAACTAAAATCTAATATATTGCAGGTTACTAATCAATAAATGTGGCGGCTGCATTGGTTTTCTTTTCTTTTTTTTAGGCTTTTTATTTTATTTGTATCTTGTGATCTGGCCAGTAACACAGATCCTGTCTTATGGTTTTGCCACACTATAGAGTCACCCTTGGACAGCAGCATTGTACCCTGTGGAGAGGGTAGTGTTAGATGGACTAGCAGATTAAGATAAACTTTCTTAATAAATAAAATCTGAACTCTGGCTAACACTTTTTAAGCAGTTACAGCAACAGTTTTGAATTAATAAAGGTTTTACATAAATGGATTACAGCTGATTGTCAGCACCCCTGTCAGTGTTAAATGGTTTATCTCAACCCTCTATCTGACATTTGGGCCCATTCACACCACCTCCAGATAATCACCAGACCAGACTGTTTCCAGACCCAAAATGCATCCTAATGTATCCCTATGCTATTTCTGGCCTCTGTTCACACCAGCCCAGTCTGTTCCAGACCAGAAAAATACTGTTTGTCTCATTTTCTCTGGTCTGGAATGTACTGGAACTGCGGGCAGGTTCACACCATTTTCTGGACCAGTTCTGTTCCGGAAAATGGTGTGAACCTGCCCTTATGCTGGACAGCTTGGCCTGTTAAAGGAAGTTGGATAATAAAAGACTTACTGGTTGGATCACTAGGTGAAAATAAAGGGGGGGAGCCTAAAAAAAAAAACACAAAATAATTGGTAACCTGCAATATATAACATTTTTGGGTTTCAAAGTGATTTCTGAACCTATTTAGCATGTTATACACTGATGTTCAGTGCACTCTTAGGCTCCATTCACACATGAGCGGTTTACGAATACGCGCAGAGCCACTCTAAACAGAACAAAACAATGCATTTTAAATCTCCAATAGTCCAAGTGTGATTTCAGGGGCGGATTCCGCGCATTTGTGATTATTGTAATAGCCGCAAACGAGCGGAATCTGTGCACATGTAAATAGAGCTGCAGCTAACGATTATTTTCAAAATCGATTAGTTAGCCGATTATTAAGTTCGATTAATCGGATAAACTATAAAAAGATGTTAACGTTTTTGTGCCGTGCGGTCTTCCGCACAGAAAACGCAAATGCTATATGTGAATGGAGCCTTAGTTTGCACATTGAACATCCAAATGCTACTTCTGTGCTGCCTGCTCTGCCTAGGAGCATATAAGGGAATGTGTGTCAACATTTCTTGTTAACATAGAAAATATAAAAAATAATGTATCCAGCTCTGCACATGTGCCAAGAAAAGGAGCATGTAAAAACAAAAGCTGTTGGAGCAACTGCGAGGGCGCTGAGGACCTAAAGTAATATTTTGATGTGGGTCTTAAAATGTATCTAATGCTAGTAGTTTTTTCTTCGTTTTGGATAAAGTGTGGTAGAGTTAAACCTAGAGCTGCAGCTAACGATTATTTTCAAAATCGATTAGTTGGACGACCCGTCAGTTTTTCGGTTGTGTACCATTTTGGAGATTTTCCATCACTCTCCTGTCCCAGAGACAAAACAGAAAGTGAGTTGAAATCTTTCAAAAATGAAGGGAAAGATGAAAATTGCTGTTAGTTGTCACAAGAACATGTTTCTCCATTGAAAGATTCCCCCTACGCCTCCTGTTCTGGTGACAACTGTAAAATTCAAAGTGAACCTTTTACCCTCTTTCACTAAAAATCACATCAGCCCATAGCTCTGCATGCTGACATCAAATCGTCTTACATTCAATAGGTAAACAGACAGACACATTTCTCTTTTACTTACAATTATTGTTTTTCCACTTCCTGGTCGTCTTGGGCATTAGTGATGTAATGTGCCCAAGTATTGCATCTTGGGATTGTTACATCAGCAGAGCATAGCTGAGAAATCTCATCTGTAATCTCATGAGATCTCAGGGAAAGGCAATTTCCTCCACTGAGATAATGTGTATGGTCACATGTCCTAGTCACATGTGTCAGAGTTCCAGGAAGTAAAGGGACATATATTCATCTGCCCTTAGTTAAAATGGCCACTGTCAGAAGACTGGGGAAGAAAAGAGAAATAAGGTATGCAAAGAATACAAAGCCGGCAATTATCTAGAAGTATGTGTTTGTAGATAGATGTCATTACTAAACATTTCTAAAGGGGTGTTTGTTGTCATTTCAAAGATAAGTGTTAAGTTCCTCTAAGGGCTTGTTCACATTGTTCACACTAGGGTTGCACAGATACCAAGTACAGTACTCGGTACAAGTACGAGTACATGTACCGATACTTTTGAGCTACAAGACTACACTAGAGAAAAAATCAACAATTAGGAGGCAGCTGTCATTTGTAAGGAGCACACGGAGCTCCTGGGATTTGTACATCTCTGTTTTAATGTATGATTTAGTTTTTATAAATATAAATAAAGTGATGCACCGATACCAGTTTTGCGAGTACGAGTACTGGTACTTGCCGAGTACTTACAAGTACGAGTACTGATACATTTTTGTTTATTGTCACGTGACAGTTTTTCTAAAACAATACAGACTAATGATTTCAGGACAGTGGTGGAGTACCAGAGCAAGGTCTCAGCAGCAACCGCTGCAACTCTGGTAGTTCTCATGAAAATGCCCAGTATCTGCACTGGTACTCAAAAAGTATCTGTGCATCCCTAGTTCACACCATATACAGTGCGTTCCAGCTCAATCATTCGGCTGCAATGCACTGTATCGCATTCTTGCTGGCTCCTTGCGTTATGGGGTGGAAGGGGGTGTGGCGGTGCATTGAAGTCAATGGCACTGCAGCCACGCCCCTGTCTGCACCAGAATGCGTGGCACATTAGTGCCTGCGTTGCAGTCCAGTGCGTCGCACTGGACCGAACGCAGGCATTGTTGTGCCTGCGTTCTGGTGCGGGCGATCACACTACAGGTAGGGGGGTGTGGCTGCGTTGCCATTGACTTCAATGCACCGCCACGCCCCACAATGCAGGGGGGAGTTTACTATGCGATACAGTGTGTTCCAGCAGCTAACCGTGCTGGAATGCACTGTATATGGTGTGAACAAGCCCTCAAAAAATAAAATAAAAAATTACACATTAAGTATACACATACTGCATTATACACATACATTAAGTATACACATACTGCACTGGTTCATTGTGTCATAGTATGTGACTTCCATTTGACAGGTGATGTTGGAGGATTGGATGGATTAATGAGATCAGGTCCACAACTGGGATGTCCTGAGAAGAAGAAGCGCAAGTCCAGTGGACAGGTACATACTATATTCAATATCATCTTTAACAGTCTCATTTCCGAAATTTGCCTACCAGCTTCAGTAAATTTCCTGCGATCAGGCATATTGTTTTGGCAAAAAAATGTGTTGGATACTATGTTACCTTTTACTTGTGGCTGTAAGCAGCATTAGGAACGTCATAACAGGTGTGAGCCCTTTTTGTGCATGTTTAGTTGCCCATTTCATGTATAGCAGTGGTATCAAAGTACCGGATTGGCCCGTGAGCCGGTACTTTGTGGCCTGCAGCCAGGTCACAAGTCAGGTACGCGGTCACGGACCACGTACCTGACCTGCGGGAGGAGCTACACGGTCTGCATCTCTGTCGGATGCAGACCACAAAGCTGCTCCTCTGTGCTGACACTCGGATCCTTTCAGCCAGCACTCTGAAATCTTTTACTGAGCGCTGGTCGAAAAGGATTGATTAGTAAGGTCTGCAGCAGACCTTATCAATCACCAGTGATCGTGCCTCCTCCCTGCGAAAAGGAAAGCAGCAGAGGGGGCTCTGTATGTTATTTTATATGTGGGGGGGACTGGGATTGTATTTCATTATTTCATGTGTGGGGGGGAGGAGTGTATTATGTTATTTGTGCAGAGTTAGTATTTATTTTTTATGTGTATGGGGGGGAAATTGTATTCTTTTATTTGTCCTGGAGTAGTACTTTTTTATGGGTGGGTGTATTTTATTTGTGCAGGGATAGTTTTTGTTTTTTTATGTGTAGGGAGTGGTATTATTTTTTCTGCAGGGTTACTGTTTCTATGTATGGGGGGGGGGGGGGGCATTAGGCTCCATTTCCACCTGTATCTTTACTTG
>NW_017306558.1:894247-971582 GCF_000935625.1 Nanorana parkeri
GGGGGGGGGTGTTATTTTATTTGTACAGGGGTATTTTTTTTAAGTGTACAGGGGTGTGTATTATTTTATGTGTATGGGGGGAATGCATTATTTTGTGCAGGGGTAGTATTTTTTTGTGTATGGGGGGTGAGTGCATTAGGCTCCATTCACACCTGTATCTTTACTTGCGATTAAGGATTCCTGCATCAGGAACTTGTGTTTTCCTTCAGCAGGAATGCCTAATCTGATGTTTACAAGCGGCCGCTGTCACCCATACAAGTTAAAGGAGAACTATGGGGGTCAGTGTTTTTCCCCATACTTCTCCTAAGGGTAACGGGAGGACACAAACTAGCGTCCTCCCGTCACCCTAAGCTCAGTATACTGAGACGCTGAAGCGGATACCGACAATTATGTCTGGATCCGCCCAGCTGCGTGAGTGACAGCTGGCTCTGCCTATCTAGAGGCAGAGCCAGCTGTACCTGCTTTCTCCCCCGTTCGTTCCGCCAGTCAGCGCTGGAGGATCGGAGCGGGGAGGGGGGAATCCAGTCCCTCCCCTGTCACGGCAGAGAGCTGTGACAGGATCGAGAGGTGAGCGAACGCCGGTATGTGTTCGCTCACTTCCCGATCTACTGAGCTGACCTGTGACAGTCTCATTGTCACAGGTCGGCTAGAACTATGAGGTGAGTGAAAAGCACTCGCCTCATAGTTCTCCTTTAATGATCAGGTGACAGCAGCTGCATGTAAACGCCTGCACAGCGCATGTAATGATATGTGATATGATTACATTTGGTTAGGAATCAACCGCTCTCCCTGGACCCATCGATTGTGCATCCAGGGAGAGTGTTTTCTAACTGCATGTAATCATATCACATACCATTATATACGGTGTGCAGGAGTTTGCATGCAGCGACTGTCACCTGATCATTAACTTTTTTCCCGCTGCAGGAAAACCCAAGTTCTTGATGCAGGAATCCCTAATCGCAGCTAAACTTACAGATATGAATGGAATGGGACCTTATTGTGTGTATATTAGGGTCTGTGGTACCATACTGGATATAGTTAAATTTTATTTTAAAGTATGAAATTTGGCAAGCAGCCCCCATGGGAAAAATACATTTGTTGAGTGGTCCCCGAGGAAATTGATCCCTGAGGATCATATCATCTTCCTGTCAGCTCTTTACTCTACGACTAAGCTCTGACTGAGCAAAACACATCAGAGGGGAAGCGCAGGTGGATTGTCTGTGTACCAGGAATTTGTTTATAACAAATACATGGTTATCGATTTGATGATCAGCTTTTTTCTTCCATTTGAGAAGGAAATTAATATTTTATTGTACGGCAGTTCTGGTCGTTTATGAGCAATCTATTCCTTTCAGCGCTTGACTATTAAACTTTTGACCTTTATTATCAGCTCATCCTGTTTTCTCATATTGATGGCTTTGCTAACACCATTTAATTGATATAAGATGCGCACATTGCTTTGCATATAATGATTTGTCAGAAGTATACCAAAATAGCACATTGTGTATATGCTTTCTATTCTCAAATGTATCAAAAATAATCACGCAGTCAGCACAGAGGCTGGATAAATAAAGCTTCATGATAACCATATACTAACCAAGTGCTTACATTGATAATTGGACATTTCACTCCGTTATTTTGTTTCTTTTCTCTAGGGATCTTCACTTCCTTCCCTATCAGAGTATGCTCCACCAACAAATACAAGTTCAGACCACCTAATCGCCTGCAACCCATTTGATGACGACTATAGTATACCTCCTTTTTCAGGGTACACTTATTTTGGTAAACTTGGATATTCCAACATTGAAAGCTTTAATACTTTCAGGATGCCTCCAAATACTTCACCAAAAAGGCTTTCTCGCGGTTTTGGCAACCAGATGTTACGAGATCAGCCACCACCTTTTGCAAAAGACCTAAAAATGATCGGAAAATCCTTTCCCTTTATTGTGGGGATGCAAGAGAAATCGCATTTTGAAAACGAGTCATTTTATTACAGTGCGTTAGGTCAAACGATCACAATGCCAGGACAGCACTTTCGAGCATATCAGAATGAAGAAGACCTCCATCTCATGACAAGCCTAAACTCTGCTCCAAGAATTGACTTTCAGCTTGCCTCTTATAGGCCCCAAGGTGTTAAAATGAATGCCAGTCAAATTGACAGCAGCAGTTCATTTACATCTGCACAAGCACACTTCTTGCCTTCAAGAATATCCAGCTCCAACCAAGATTTAGTTCTTCTACCAATTAACCATTCAAGTTCTGCAGGACTTCAAGACAAATTGAACCTTGATGCACCAACTCATCCTACTTCAAGTCCAAAACATAATAGCAAACATATGGGAGATCTAGAGAATTCCCAGGCTGATGCAATAGACCTGTCTGATTGTGGTCAGCCTAAAGGAATCCGTAACAGACCCGCACTTTCCAGACTGGCAAAGACAGATGTAACACCTAGTGAGAAATGCAATAGGTGGCTTCTCCATTCTGACTTTTGTGGTAATTTTTCCGCAGATAATTTGAACCCATGTGGCATATGTTCTGCTGAAGTAAATAATGTTGCGGATGCTATAATGTGCGAAGCCTCCTGTCAGAAGTGGTTTCACCGAACGTGTACAGGAATGACTGAGGTGGCCTACGCTCTACTCCGTGCTGAAACCTCAGCTATTTGGATCTGTGATACCTGTGTGGCAAAAAAAGATATTCAGCTGGTTCGCATAAAAAAGTAGATCATGTAGTAAGTCGTCAACCATTTTTCATTATTATTCCCTTTTTCTTTTTTTTACAGCGCCACTATAGGAAGAATGGTATAAGATAAGCTACTCTTTGTGTAGTGTGCTGTAACCCGGTGCAATGGATCCAAAGCTGCAGGCTATGATTGTACCCAATATTGCACAAACTGTCCTATCCATAGTAGATCAAGCTTAATCATTGCTATGGTGATTGTTTTGGTTTAATTAATGCCGAAGAACAGAAGATTAGAAATGATTGTATGTGGATTGGGATCATTTCCAATTGACTTTGTTGGGCTCTACCCACTGATGCAAACATTTTTGAGTCATTCTCCGAAATCTCTTGCACTAAATGGATTTTCCTTTTCATTAGAGGGCTGCTTACAAAGACAGTTCAAGCACGTAGACCTCAAAGGAACTTGGTTATAATCTACTGAAAAACTACCTTATATTGATGGAAATGATGTGGTTATGCAGAAGGTTAATACTAGAGATTGTATATTTTTAAGCATGGCACTTGGTACACAATCCCTTTTGAATGTGAGTTCTGGATAGAACAAGGAAAAGTCTTGAATATTTATTTTTAAAAATGGCACTTTGAATATAACTTCTTGGTTTTGGATTGAATTTGTGAAACTGGTTTACATGTTAGCATCGCCTATATTTTTAAAACAAGTGCCTTTTTCAAGATGTGCTGTAACCAATTTCACAAACATCAAGCCGTCTGATAAATTACAAAGGTGTAATTGTGAACAGACTATATGCAATAAAAGCCAAATATCTAGAAAGGTGGTTATTGCTTATTAGTGTATACAGAGCAAAGATGACCATAATGTTTTTTGCATAAAGCAAAGCATTGGTTAGAAAAGCTCTATAAAGCAACATATGTTAAAGGATATCTGAAGCCAAAACTTTTATTTTTATTTATAGATAGATTAGAGGAGGGTTAAAACTGCTGTCAGTTTGTTTCGGGAGGTTTGTTTTACCACTTGTGTGTCATCAGGGAAGTTCTCCTTAACTTCCTGCCCTGTTGACTCAACAGGGAGAAAGAGAGAGGATATATTTCCAATGTGAAGGAAAACCCTTCTTAAGCTGGCCATACACTTATAGATTGCCTGCAGATCTTCTATAGTCAGATGGAAAAAGTTCAACAGATTCCTTCATCTACGCTAAACTGTGTGGATGGAGGAATCTCCCGCTGGGCCAAGCTTCAGTATCTCGCTAGTCGGACCTGCTGGCTGTCCAAAATACCTGAACAGTCTGATTGGATGCATGCATTGTTCAGGTACTTTGAGAGCCAACGTAGCCGACTAGCAACATACTGAAGCTTGGCCCCTGTAGGAGATTCCTCCAGCCACACAGTTTAGCGTAGATGAAGGAATCTGTTGAACTTTTTCCATCTGACCATAGAGAATCTGCAGATAATCTTTAGGTGTATGGCCAGCTTTAGACAGTTGTCATGGAAACAAGTGTCCTCATTGGGAAAACTACCCCTTTATTCCTGTTCTGGTGGCAACTAAAAATTTGGGATTTACTTCCACCTCCAGTTTCTGTGACATTGGTGATCAGTACATTTTGGAGAGTGACACTCTCTCTATAATGTGAACACCGACAGCAATAAAAAAGATATGACAGTAGTTTTATCCCCCCACCACTCTTTCCAAGAAAAAATTGCCTTTAGTTATACTTTAATGGGAAACCGAGATCATGAGGTGCCAGTATGTAGCTGTCATTTCTATGCAAATCCAGACTTTTTGAAAGTCTGAGCATGTGGTGTTTGTTCTTCAATGTGATGTTGGTTTCTAATGTTTAATGAGCATCTGGTTGGTTTTATCTTGATAAACACCACCTTCAGAAAAGATTGACTTTTATCTTATCGTTCCAACTTGGAGTGGAATACCCACCTTTATGACCAAATTTAGAGTGATTAGAAATGAACTGTGTTCAGTGTAATTTCCTGAGTAGATGTCCACAGTAATATAGTATAACACAATTTAGATGTTCATGAGAGTCCTCAGGTCTTTTAGGTAGTAAGTCTTCTGCATTTTGTATATATTTGAAACGGTTCTCTAATTTAACTCGTACCACTTACAATGTGTGCTTTGTCAGTGATGTACAGCCTTGTAGTGATTCACCTCCATTAAGGTGCCAATATACTCTACGACCCTCGCAAGACTTTTGTCTTGCGAGGGTTGTAAAGTACTTAAAAAAACGTACCATCTGCCCATCTTGGACAGGCAGATCGTACTTGCGATCATCGCAAGCCCGCCCCCCTGAGGGGCGGGCTTCCGATGACTGCAATGCTGAACGGCCCATTCGGCAGTGATCTCTCGATCATGTTAAAAACCAGCCGAAAATCGTACGATTCTCGGCTGGTTTTCCAACATGCTCGATATACATAAGTCGTGCGACCGTACATTAGAAACGGTCTCCCGCCTTCCATACACTGCACGATTCTCGGGATTTCCCGCGATTCTCGTACGAGAATCGTGCAGTGTATGGGCACCTTTAGAGAGCTTTGTGAGATCCAAGCCTGGCTCTGAGTAAGACAAGAGCGGTTATTAGGGGAGTTGCTGACATAAGTAGTCATAGTGCTGAATAGATATTTGTGGAATAAAATCCTTTGATCAGTTTGTAACTCTTGGAAAAGCTGATTATATTGGCACATTCAGCCTGATTGTAGCTTAAGTACTCGAATAAAAAATAGTGTGGACGGACCAATAAGGAGAAATTATTTTGACGGCTCAGGTTTTTTTTTATTCATGGTACTCCAGTTACATCTTGCTGGGTGTTTAAATGAAAAATATGTTTATTGGTTGCGCAGAATCTTCTTTTTGTTTTTCTTTAGGCCATATTGTTTTCATATAAAAATCATGATTATTTGTTTCCATCTTCCCAGTAAAAAGGTATTTGCATGAACAACATTATCCCTATTTTAAAAATGTCCACACCAGAGGGTCTGCATGGAGAGCGGGATGCCTGTATGTTTGTCACTGCTACTGTATATAAATGGTTGTCAGGCGTCATTGGATAACCCTTTACGAGCCTTTTCCTTGGGCGTTGCAGGGATTTTACTAATACTGTAAAAGCGCTGCAAGAATACAGCTTTAGAACCACTGTTCTGAATGTACGCCTAGACATAACATGCACAGTGGTTTATGAGATTAGCAAGTTTTAATTAACCTACAAAATTCTGAAGCCATCATCATTCATACTGTACTCCCTAATGGACACCAGGAATGGTTTCATATGTATGGTGGTAAGGAGATGTACAATTGAAAATTGAGTTGGCTTATTTACTTTCCAATAGTTTAATCAAAAATAAAACCTTTCCAAACTGCATCAAATCTCCATGTAATTATTAAAGTAAGTGTATAAAAAACTATAAAATTTTCCCTTTTCTTGCAAAATCTTTGTGACTCAGCTGATCTCTCCTTCACCTCCTTGAAAAAGGTATGGCGGTAATGTACCTACTGCCGCTGGTTGGCGGAGTTGTAGAATACAGGGCTGCTGGTTTTGAAGACATGGAGATAATTCACTCCCTGCTGTTCCTGAAGCGAGACCTGGCCATCTTCATAGTCAAACCAGACAGGGAGTCCTTATATGCTACGCAGTGTTTTGTAGATGGTCAAGGATGGAACCATGACCCGTTTACTCATTTCAGTACTTTGAAGGACAACTCCACCTTTTGTTTTAACAATAAATATTGTAATGAGCCTAGCACACCTATTACATCAGCAATATAATCATACTTTTTTCCTACATAAACTAAAATTATGCCGTGGTCTGCCTAACTTATAGCTGAAGTAAAGTTGTAAAACCTAAGGTGAACTTTTGGCATAATGTGCAACTATGTGCAGCATACTAGCACCTTATGGCATACTCGGTATACAAGGGTATAGTAACTACACTGACTATACAAGTATGGCACACTTACAAGTGTGCTCTCCTCCAGCCGCTGCTTCACCCACCACTGCCGGCAGATGCTGCTTCGTCCCCTGTTCTCTTCGATCATTGGGCTGCCTCTGATTATATAACTCCTGTGCATGCATACAGGAGTTGCATCGTCCTTGGCACCCGGCTTCATTTCTGGAATATTACAGATGCTGGAAGAGACCCCGATATGCGCAGTACACGGGACACGAGAAATAGAAAACTGCTAGAGGTGAGAATAAGCTGTTTTGGCAGAAAATACATGCAAAATCTCTTCTGCCAAAAGCCATATTTTCTAGTAGTTTTCTATTTTTTAGAGCAACATTCAATGTACCTGAGGAAACTCACTCCTGCCTTCTCCCGTTCTGTTCATTCCGCACACCGATTGGTGAGAGACAGGATGGGAATGAAAAGCAACCATAGTGTATATAACAAATAAGCCATATTTTTTTGTTTGGCACTACTGATGATGGTGACATCACCATCATCATGGGGTCCAAACACAGAGAGTGTCTGGTTTAATGTAAACGCAGGCTCCTTGGGCAAAGTGAACTGATGTTCAGTATGTACAGGCTGTAGTGATCTACAGTGAGAAGCTTACATATATATTTTTGAAACGGAAGTGATCTACAGTGAGAAGCTTGCATATATATTTTTGAAACGGAAATGTTTTTGGTGACGTATAAATAATACCATGTTGACATGTGTTGGTTAACCTATTACTCCACACTTAACCCTTCACATGACAGCTGTTTTCCAAAAAAGGTCCAAACTTTGGCTCGTGCAATAGCAGAACACTAACCTGTAGGGACCTGGCTGGAGAATCCACGGCACACAATGGGAGACACAAGCATCTGACACTCCAGGAATGGTTGACTGCTACAGACTTTGTCAGAGGTTGTAGTGCTTGAACACAAGGTTCTGCTGGAGCGGTAAGTATTCAGTGTCTTCTAGTGCGGGGGCCAAGCTTTGTATTTTTTGGGGAAAGCAACAGGGTCCCTTTAAAGCAAACTTGTCGTTACACCCACGTGGCCAGTACAAGCCAGGCTTGTAATAAAAATGTAATCCAGGCTCTTAGAGGCCTAGACTACCATGTGTAATAATCCCTAATTGGCTCTATAGTAGGCAGTGTGGGGAGGAGGCAATGGGCTTTCTCAAATCTCAAAGCCTTGTAAGATAAAAATAGGAATGTAGCCAGTTTTTGCTGACATTGAAGCCAAGAGTTATTAAAAACTTGATGCATACTAACTTATTTCCTCTCATATTCAAACCCAGAAAAATACCTGAATAAATAAACTTAATGTCTTGTCTTGGTTTAATACTTGCCAGAATATGTGTATAATCTTTAAATCCTCTTGTCATCTTACAATAATAACAGGAGTATGGGTCTCATTCTTTATTTGGTTATTAAACAGAAACTTTAATTTTAGCTTCATCTTACAGTGGAAAGATTGGTCATACTCTTTTGCCCAAGCATCTCCATCAAGTTCTCAGGGACTACATCATATTAGCATCAGTGGAGGCCAAATGCCTGACCTTAAGGCCCATTCACACCTCTATGTTGGACAAAATGTGCTGGTTAAGATGCACATAGCATTACTTACCGGGGGTGCAAATTCTGTTCTTATTCTCTAGGATTCTAATGCCCACATACACACCTTTTAAAATGTCTCCCGCCCCCACGAAAAAAAATGATTGTAGCTTACCAAGTAATCCTGCGAAAAACCCTTCCTGTTTCTGGGTAGCTACCCTCACTCCTACATTGTATTTAAGGAGGGAGTTATGGTTGTCACCCAAGTTGGATTTCAAACATGTCTTCTGTTCTTCATAATTTTTCATGGACAGTGGGGGGATTACTAGTGTATAGCATGAAAATGACATTGTGCTTTCAGATTAGCTCACATTGACAGCATTGCTGGCAAGATCAACATGTCTTTTGCTGAAAATGTTCGTAGCCTGAAAAAAATAATGCAGCCCTGTAGGGCTGCAGCTAACGATTATTTTCATAATCGATTAGTTGGACCCTGTTATGTTGCTGTATATTACATTTTTCTGGTTGGGTTTAGATAGCCTTTAAAAACCTTGGTAGAGGTCAAGAATAACATCAAACACATTCAATGGCCTGCTTCGCCTTTACCATATCTAAACAATGCTGAACCTTTGGGAAAACCTGTATAGTACAAAGTAGATTGCTACCACATTAGCTACTCAAAGCACTGGAGCCTTTCTACTATACAATAGTACAACAATAGTGTTTCTGTGATTTTTGTGCGGTAGACTAAAGGATAAATAACTCATAGAGGGAAAAAACACTTTGAAAGGAACACACATCAAAATGTCTTCCGTAAATAAGTATATAAAGTAATAAATATAAGAGAAAAAGCAGATTGAATATACATATGATATGAAAGATTGTAGAAAATAGCGTGCAGAAATACATACACGCACAAATTCACTTTCATCAAGATAACATTATTGAAAACAAAGCAGGAAAATGTATGCATGTATTCTATGTAATGGTTGGTGAATACCGTATATGATCATGGAAATAATTTGGACTGTAGCTAGAACTGTGAATTTGGCCGTAGGAGTAGATATAGGGGATGCATGCATTAAAAATAAAACTTAGGCTGGATCACATCAGATGTGTACAAAAAAAGGCCAGTGTAGCCCCAACGCAAGACAAGGAAATTTGCCCTGTCATGGGTGGGAACAGTTCACACCACCACATTGGGGCATTAGCACTGTGCCAGGCAACGCACACCAGCAATCGTGTGTTGTAGTGCAACTGC
The DNA here is from genome assembly GCF_000935625.1 of Nanorana parkeri. Classification (NCBI taxonomy): domain Eukaryota; kingdom Metazoa; phylum Chordata; class Amphibia; order Anura; family Dicroglossidae; genus Nanorana; species Nanorana parkeri. Next base: position 903,702 of record NW_017306558.1, read on the forward strand.
TGGTGTGAATGGGCCCTTCCTGATATCAATTTAGGGTGGCACTGATGGGTTGAAATCACCTGCAGTTTACTTATAACTCCAGAAGTGACATTTCCTAGCTTTTTGTGTCCCTGCACCTTTCTGCAAAGCTTTAACATTTGTGCTACTCCTTGTCACCCAATTAGTTGCTAATTGTGTGTTATGGAAAGTCATTTGAAGAAATGTGACACCATTAGTTAACTTTCGTAATGGCTGTGACAGCTAGGAGAAATTAGAAATTCTGCTGGGGCTAGATTATTGCTAAAGTCTCAGAGATATAAAAAGTCAGCCTTGACAGATCTAATAGTAAAATACATTGGAGTTGGGTGGTATTGGCCTATCTCCATGATGTGGACTTTGATTCTGAGTAGGGTTGACAGGCATTTACATCTTATCCTTCTCTTTTGCATACTAATAGATCCGTGATAAACCAGTAAGTTTTGTCTTACTGAACTACAATAGTGACTGTTACAGATAGAAGACTATCAACTGTACTAAAATAAATAGAAACATATAATTGTGATGGCAGAAGAAGGCCAAGTGGCTTAACACTTGGGCTGTTTTTTATTTTTATTTTTTATTTTATTTTAATGATTCGTAAATTGACATGGAATGTCAAGCTGCATAAATATTTTATGGGTTATTTTTTTCCATATTCTAAGTTTGGTGATTTTCTTTACCCGAGTTGCTAATTTAATGGGCATTTCAATGGCCAGTATTCATATTCCAGCATTACAATTTGAATGTATCCATTTCTGTAAACAGTGCATTACTGATCTGGCTTACCAGACATTTGCATAATCACCCTTGACATTGAACTCCTTGCCAACGGCAGCTTGTTGCTATGCAACGTAATGGGACAAGATATTAATGGGATTATCTTTAGAGCTGGCTGCACTCTAAGGAATACATTGTTTATCTGATGCAAAGAAATCCAGTTAATTGGCAAATAAGTAACACCCAGTTACATTGTGCATCAATCAGTGGCAGAATGTACATCAGGAATTAATAGGAGACCCTGGTTCAAGTCCCATAGGAGACACCTTTCTCACAAAATGGAGACTAATAACCCTTTGTCATAGGCACATTGAAAATGTCATAGGCACAGATTTAAACAATCTTGATGAAAATGTTATTAAAGTGTTTCTAATTTTTATTCACAAGTAGGTCCCAATAATGCTCATAGTTTACAGCTTTCCTAGGGTATGATTTGAAGTGGACCTAGTTATCAGGTTTAAATATAAAATAAAGTCTACGATATATCAAATAAATCCAATTATCCTTCACAACATTTCAGCTGCTGTGAGAAAACCAAACTAATTGGTAAACCAGAGTTAAATCCATATAATCACTGGACTATATACCTTATAAATAAATATGCTATGTGACAGTAGAATACATTTCCATACCCATGCATAGAACCACTCATTAATCACTTTATATAAACCCTCATTCACACATAACTGGTTAAGCTGATAAATACATTCAGAAGCCTTTCTGTGTTGATTTTATGTGTTAAATCCTCTAATTTCCAGATGCAGCCATTTGTCCGCACACCTTTTATCACCTCTATGCTCCTTTGTAGAAAGGCCTGTAAATGCTTTTCTATCAAAAATATCTCCTTCCTCCACTTTGATGGAACTCCAGCTCCAGCCTTGTGTAGAAGCTCCTCCAATCTGACTTTAAATGGTTCCACCGATAAAAGTACTCCAGCTCATGTAGCATGGGCTAGAAATGGTTCCACCGATGTTAGTATTCAAGCTCAAGTAGTATGAGCTAGAAATGGTTCCACCAATATTAGTACTCCAGCTCATGTAGCATGAGATAGAAATGGTTCCACCATTTTTATTATTCCAGCTCAAGTAGTATGAGCTAGAAATGGTTCCACCGATATTGGTACTCTAGCTCATGTAGTATCACATACCTGATGGCAGTCTGACCGTGTGAGGAGGCTTCCCTTGCACCTCGTGTCCTGAGGCCTCTGGGAGTGGAGACAGGGACCTGGCGTACAGCGAGTGGCACGGGTGCCAGTGGTGTTGAAACCGTGCAAGCAAAAGGTTGTTTCTGTGGCTGAGCAGGGGTAATCCGGAAATCAGGGTCAAAACAAGTCAAGGTCAAACCAGGAGAGCGTAGACGGTACAAAGGGATCAAGCAGAGAGAAGTCCAGTATTCAGTCCAAGGTCAGTGGCAGGCAGCAATCAAGAGTAGTCGAGGCAAGGTATTGGGTCAAAATCCAGGAGACAGGCAATTCACAGGGACAGGTACTCTCAGGACACAGAAACATGGGGAGGGGCTGAAGACAATCCAGCAATCTGTAGGAGTGCAGGCCGGGGTTTAAATAGGGAAGTAACCTGATTAAGCACATCACTTCCTGTGCAGCACTTCGGGTGTGTCACTTCCGGTGCGTCATTTGGCGCGTTTTCCTATGCGTCATGCGCCCAAGTGTTCTATAAACATCACGGAGAACTGGATTTGGCCCATGCGCAGAAGTTGAGGGTTACTGACATGTAGCATGAGATAGAAATGGTTCAACTGATATTAGTGCTCCAGCTCGTATAGCATGGGCTACAAATAGTTCCACCAATATTAGTACTCAGCTCATGTAGCATGAGCTAGAAATGGTTCCACTGATATTAGTACTCCAGCTCAAGTAGCATGAGATAAAGTACAAGTAATATCAGTGGGACCATTTAAAGTCAAATTGGAGGAGCTGCTACATAAGGCAAGTTGTGTGAGGGGGAAGTACGGAGGTGATAAAAGGTGTTCAGACACCTGGCTGTATCTGGAAGGTACAAGGTTTATCAGGTGGAAAAGATTTTGAATTAATTTTTTTTATCAGTTTAATCCGTTTCATGTGAATGAGGATTTAAATAACGTGATTTATGGGTGGTTGTATGCACGGATCTGAACGAGTATCCTACTGGCACATAGCACATTTATTTATATGGTACATAACATTGTGATTATTTGGATTGCACTCTATTATCAGGTTTATTTTTTCATGTTAAAGTGTCCCCAGAAGTGTTGAAAACGTGCCGTGGTTGGGGAGTAGAGAAGTGGCAGCTTTTCATTAACGCTGGAAAAGTAATTACGGCCAGAAAGGTAAGTATTTTCACACTTTTACAGGTGGCCTGTTGGTTAAAGTGACCCTGTGGTGACAGGGTCACGTTACCTGCACACATTCCAAGTATAGTGCAGGCGTTGTACAAGTATCTCATTATTACACAGCCAATAAACTGGTAGGTAATGGTAATTTGCGTTTACCTTTAGCGATACTACCAGGGCTCATCTCTGGAAATGTTTGACAGTTACAAATTTCTATTCAATTATAGGACTGGCTGGCACCATTCTAATATGTACTGGTTTTCTATAAGAGGTGGTCAAAGAGTTCCAGCAGAACTAGACTGAAAAAGTAAAAAAAATGTGAGAAGGCAGTCCCTTTATTACAGAAGAGACATGCTATGTATGCAATAAAATAAACTTGCCTACCTGTTCCAAATCTTCCTTAAAATCTACAGCGAGCTGTGCATGCGCAGCTCAGTGCACCTTCTCAGCATAACAAAAATAAGATTAATAAGGCAGCGCTCAATCTATCTAAAATAGTGTCAACCTTCTGCTATTTCCCCAATATATAAAAACTCCAGGCATCAAAAAAATCTCAATAACTGAAAAATAGTGCAAATCCCATCAATCTGACAATCATTAACAGTTATTTATCAAACATACTTGTATAACACCAACAGTATTAAAGAGGAACTTTCCCCATATCTTCAAAATGACAACAAAGGCATCTTTAGAAATGTTTAGTAATGACAACCTACAAACACATACTTCTAGATAATTGCCGGCTTTGAATTCTTTGCATACCTTATTTCTCTTTTCTTCCCCAGTCTTCTGACAGTGGCCATTTCAACTAAGGGCAAATTGCTATATCTCCCTTTACTTCCTGAAACTCTGGCACATGTGACTAGGACATGTGACCATGCACATCATCTCAGGAAAGGAAAACACCTTTCCCTGAGTATTTCCCAGCAATGCACTGCTGATCAAACCCTCCCAGGATGTAACACTTGGGCACTTTTACATAAATTGTGCCAAACTGGACCAGGAAGTGGAAAAAAAGAAATTGTAAGTAAAATAAAAAACTTTGTTTAGCTAATGAATGTCAGATGATTTCATATCAGCATGCGGAGCTGTATGCTGATGTGATTTTTAGTTAAAGGGGGTAAAGGTCCACTTTAATACAAACAGTTCAAATGATAACAATATAAAGAAAACCAAAAAGAAAATATTCTCCTATCATCTCCTCCGTGCATCTACTCTTCACCTGTGAGACCCTCCATCTCACCTTTGGTGTGCTACACTCACCAAAAGGACAGATTCCAAGGTATACTGTAGGTAAGTCAGATAACGCATGTTTGTAGCCACTGGACCACAGAAAATTCTCTAATAGTAAATGCTATTTGATCTTCTCCAGGTAAAAAAGCATGTCACACTGATTGTTTTGGGACATATTTTCATTGTAATGGGCTGTTTACATTAATAACGTCGGTGTTAAACACTTAGCCCTCATTCACACTGGAATTTCCCGCACGTACAGCTCTGTACTGCGTGCAGGGCCGTACCGAACAGCACCTGGGAAGGACAGGTGCTGCGTGTGATTAGTACGCAGCCCCCGTCCTTCTCTATGGGACTATGCGGCCGTACGCCCCCCTATGCTCACCTCAATTGCAGGTCCGTAGGGGTGCGTGTTTCCTGGCTCGGACGCAGACGGGATCCATCCTGTCAGCGTACGATTACGCTCACCCGCCCCCGCACGGACGTGCAGGGCGGGTGAGTGTAGGGGGGCATACGGCCGCATAGTCCCATAGAGAAGGATGGGGACTGCGTACTAATCACACACAGCACCTGTCCTTCCCGGGAGCTGCTCGGTACATCTCTGCATGACGCGCGGAGCTGTACGTGCGGGCAGATTCCAGTGTGAATGAGGGCTTCCAGTGTGTTTAATATATACTGTAGCTGTGAATGATTGTCATATTGATGGGATTTGCACTATTTTACAGATATTTTTTGATGCCTGGTGTTTACATACATTAGGGTAATAGCAGAAGATTGACACTGTTTTAGATAGATTTAGGCCAAAGTTGCTCAGCTTAAGTGTGAATGGTGCCTTATTTATTTTATCTTGGTATTGAAATCTATTTTAGGTTGGGTAACGCATAGTTGGGTTATATTTGGGTTTGTGCAGCATGGAAATAATTATACACTCTTAGCATAATTCCGTGGTGGAATTAATCAACTCCTGTTTGCATACCCAGGAATTATGCCATTCTGGCCCAGCCGATCAAGAGGACTGAAGATCTCGAACCCCGAAGAAAACTGGGTAAGGGTGTCGGCACCGGTGAGGGGAGAGGAGTATAGCACCACTTTAATATGTAACTGGACTGCAATTTTTCTGAGCACTTATAAGTATGGAAGGTGGAACCCTGGACAACACCAGTGTTATAGGTCATTTAATGGACTTGGACAGTTTTTTCTTTTTTGGTCTTTTCAATGGGAAGCTTGTTGTAACAATTTGAGTGGGTATATCTAAAGTTTCTGTCATAGCCTTCCCATGTATAGACACCCCATTCCATCATCCACAATGACCTAAATCCTAACTGCTAGAAACAAACACTTGGACTCCCCCATTCCATCAGCCACGATGACCTAAATCCTAACTGCTAGAAACAAACACTTGGACTCCCCCATTCCATCAGCCATGATGACCTAAATCCTAACTCTAGAAACAAACACTTGGACTCCCCCATTCCATCAGCCACGATGACCTAAATCCTAACTGCTAGAAACAAACACTTGGACTCCCCCATTCCATCAGCCACGATGACCTAAATCCTAACTACTAGAAACAAACACTTGGACTCCCCCATTCCATCAGCCACGATTACCTAAATCCTAACTGCTAGAAACAAACACTTGGACTCCCCCATTCCATCAGCCACAATTACCTAAATCCTAACTGCTAGAAACAAACACTTGGACTCCCCGTTCCATCAGCCACGATGACCTAAATCCTAACTGCTAGAAACAAACACTTGGACTCCCCGTTCCATCAGCCACGATGACCTAAATCCTAACTGCTAGAAACAAACACTTGGACTCCCCGTTCCATCAGCCACGATGACCTAAATCCTAACTGCTAGAAACAAACACTTGGACTCCCCGTTCCATCAGCCACGATGACCTAAATCCTAACTGCTAGAAACAAACACTTGGACTCCCCGTTCCATCAGCCACGATGACCTAAATCCTAACTACTAGAAACAAACACTTGGCAGTTTTCAGAAGGTAAAACCCAGTTTACTAGTTTTGTTCCATCGCTCTCTAAATATATCTGAATATAGATGTGTTCTCCTGTCTTGTCAGTCCATCTGCTGATGTCAGTCAGGGTCCTTCATCTATCTTTTCACTCTTTGCTCTTGGCAAGGGAAACACATTATATTGTCAGTCACATAAGCTCTCACCAGCGTAGAAGTCTAGAGCCTGATATCCTGGTGACAAGATAACTGGTATTACTTTTCACTTGAGTAAACAGACATGGCTGAATAATGTATTCCAGTGATCGCTGTCATAAACACTTATTACACATCCCTGAATTCATCTGCAGGTCATTTTATACGTCATTGGTCCGGTAGTAACCTGTTATCTTTTATGTTGGTTTAAAAAATAGTTTTACTGGTTGTGCAATGTAAACCTATAAAACTGTGGAATAGCTCATTGGTTGTGTAATAATGATACTTAGTTGCATGCAAGATCATTTATTAACTAAAAAATTATAATCTTTTCACAGCGCAGTACTGTATCCATTTGCCAGTCCTATCAATAAAGACACATGCACGTATTCCCTAAAGTCAGTGCTGCCCCCTGTCTTCAGCATACATATCTGCATTCTTTACTGTGTGACCTCTTTTATGGTTGCTGCTTCAAATTATGTTATAAGGCTTCATATGCACGGGAAATAAAATGCATGCTTCAAGGCGCATTTCTAAACACACCTGGAAGCATGCAATGCTTTTCTGTGGCTGAGGGCTAGTTCACACCAAGCGCGTTCCAGGAGCAGAGCAGTTACAGACCGGATCAAAACTGCATCCAGTGTATTCCTATGGTATTTTGGGCTCAAGTTCGCACCAGAGCGTTCAGTTTCAGAGCATGTAAAAAAACTGCTGCAAGCCCTATTTTTCCTGTTCTGGAACGCATGCAAATGCATAACAAAATGCATGCAAATGCCCTGGAACGCACTGAAAGTCCATTCTAGGCCTACAAAAACGGCCTGGAACGCATCAAAAGCGCGGCACAACCCACTGCACTGCGTGTGCAGAAACTCATGCAGATCTGGTCTTCATTTGGTGTGTACAAGCCCCAAATGAACACCTAGACTTTTAGCAGAGTCTAGATGCATTCAGTCTAGCTGGGTTTACACAAGCAAGAATTTTCTGCGTCCTGGGTTTGTTTAGCCAGGTTTTACGTAGGTAAATGCATGTACCTGTTTCTAAACCCAGGAACATCTAAACACAGGAAAAAAGTGATTAGGGAAGTACAAAACCTGTACGTACTTCCCAGATAACTTCTCCTGTGTTTAATGTGCATGGGGCCTTAGACTGCAGCAGTTTATGCATTGTAAACTAATGGAACGTTCAGTGATAATGTGCAAAGTTCATAAAGCTAACGTAACCTTTCAGGACTGAGCACCCATGTGGCAGTGCCTGGCCGACCAAGAGGCATCAGTGCGGTCACATAGTAGAAAGGGAGTACGTTACATACTCCCCCATACCTGGAAGTGATAGGGCAGCAAAGGGAAAGAGAGAAGGGTAAGTTAAGTGACCTTAATACTTTTCCTGTATTGTCCCTTTGTTTTGGGCAGTACTAAAAAAAACAAGGAAGGAAAGCTGAGTATATATAGCTGGGGTAGGAACATTATATGTTATAAGAAACATTTAGAATTGGTAAACTATGACTAAAGACAAAAACAATTCTTAGATTTGGGTAAAGGGGTGAAGGGTTAGGACAACTCTCAGGTCTTCATTGCTCTCCTTGTACCCATATATACACTGCTACATACCCAGGTATACTCCCTATGACTGCTCGTCTTAATGAGATTTGGGGTGAGAGATACTCACTGGTCTTGTTGGAGGCTCTGACAGTAGGCACCAAAACCTTTCTGAAAATGTAATTCATCAACATGTTTACATACCGATGTGTTGACAATCTGGTGTATTATATTGTATGACATCTGTAACTAAAATGTTTGCAATCTAGCCTGTTTGTAAGCTTCCATATGACATCACCTTAAAGTAATTTTTCATTTTCAACTTTTTATTTTCAATGGAGGCAAGCAAAGTATTTCTTTTGACTTCTGATGCATTTACATTCATCATATTTCTGAAGACCTGTCTCCTAATCTCTCAGCTCGGCTTCCCTGAACTTCCTGTCCAATACAAGATCACAAGGGACGGAGCAAGCTCCAGCAGCTGCCCATCTACAAGCTTGGTGAAGGAAGTAGGAAGGAGGAAAAGGGAGCAGGAGAGTGCCTTGCTGTACCTGTGTGTTTGTCAAGAGCACACTAGCACACACAAGAGTGGCTCCATAGGACCTTGCAAGGGAAATGACCCACCCGAAAAACAGGATATTAGGACCAGTTCTCAGGGGAACAGTCGGTTCTGCATGAAGCTAAAACTTGTAAATATCAACAAGCAGCATTTAGTGTAAGTGATTATATTGGCATTTGAAATAGCTTACAAACGTTTTGACTTCAATATCACCTTAATTGGAGCCTTGGTTGCCTCATGTATGGGATAACCATTCCAGGCATTTTCAGCCAGAAGAGATGCTGTCCTTATGTCTGTGAAACCAGTTAACAAACGTAGTTGGGAGGAGCATTCAATCAGACAGATTATAAAACCTGCCAAGATCTCTATCAGTGCACTCTGTGATAAGTATCCCCCACCCAATAAACATGATGGTGGTTGGACAAAGCAATACCTGCGCCCCCGATATGCAGAAAAATCCTGCTGCAAAGTTCATTGCTACACCATAGAGGCCGCTCCCACCGGTCAACAACGACCATCGATCCGGGAAACAAAAGCAACGCAGAGCGCCTCCATAGTGTAAAATGTTTATTTGATAGGTACAACACGCAAGTAAAATTGTACTTACACGAAAGCCAATGATCGCAAGCATAAAAGAAACGATAAAATATAAAATCTCCAGCAGGGGAAGTCGGAGGGGATCTCCAAATCAGCGTCCTCTGCTCCCGTGTGTTTAAAAACCTGATGAAGGGGGCGTGCCCCTGAAACGCGTAGACCTTTTTAAACACACGGGAGCAGAGGACGCTGATTTGGAGATCCCCTCCGACTTCCCCTGCTGGAGATTTTATATTTTATCGTTTCTTTTATGCTTGCGATCATTGGCTTTCGTGTAAGTACAATTTTACTTGCGTGTTGTACCTATCAAATAAACATTTTACACTATGGAGGCGCTCTGTGTTGCTTTTGTTTCCCAGATGATGGTGGTTGTGCCATATGTGTGCTCTGGGTGGCCTAGAGCCAGAAGGTTGGGTTGTACCTGCTTCAGTAACCCTCAAATTTCATGCCTGTTATTTCCCACAAGAGAGAAAGATCATCCAGAAAATTCTGCATGCCTGACAAGACACATTAGGCCCAATTCACTAAGATGTAACAATTTGCCATAACAACCAATATTTTCAGCAATGAGAACCAATGAGAGCTGAATATAAAGGTCACTTATCTAAAAAAATAACTATTGTAATGGAAAATAACACATACATTATAGCTTAGTGAATTGATCCAGTTGATGAAGGCAAGATCGATCCCCTCTTCAGTAAATATTTTCATACTGTGATTTTCAATGAAATGGCATACAGCTGTTGTGTGTCCTTGTCCTTAAGTAGTTTTGCTCAACACCAGCCCTCAAGCCCAATAACAGTGTGTGTTTTCCTAGCTTAGCAGGAAAGGGTGATGATGAGGTCATGTAGGGGTTTCTAAGGGGCCTGACAATGAGGCCTTGGAATTGTTATGTGGAAGTGGTTTCCTAGGAGGCCATGATGAGAGTTTTGTGATGATTTTAATGAGGACCTGAAGCTGTTTCCTAAGGGGTGACGATGAGGCCATGAGGGTGTTTCCTAGGGGGTGACAATGAGGCCATGAAGGTGTTTCCTAGGGGGTGACAATGAGGCCAAAAAGGTGTTTTTTCCTACGGGACAAAAATAAACACTTTTCACTGCCTGAAGCACTTATAATTACTGAGGGAGATATCCAAATTTCTGAAACCGATATAACAAAAAACTTTCAATGGTATATTTAGCAGACCAAAGGGACGCAAATACGAGAAGTTCATAGTTAATAATGTTTCAGTTCCACAATTCAAATTTGCTTTTGGTCCTATGTTTGTTTCAGATGGCCCACTATAGAGCACGTCTGACTATTAATTGAAGCTTTTTTTCCCATTAATCACAAATAGAAAATGGATGTCATGGAGAAATGTTTTAATGATTGAAAATAAACAATTATTCCTTTTAATGTTCTTTCATCTGCTTCCCTTGAAGTGAGAAAAAAGAAATGTGCAGTCTAGGGCATGCCACCTTCACAAATGTTACATTATATGTGTGTTCACCCCTTTGACTTCATTATTCTGAGATACAACACAGCTCACACAGGGCAGCATAGCGGAAACTTCCATTGCATCATGTATGCTTAGCTTTTTTGATATTCAAATTTGTTCAACTATATTATGTTGAGAAGGAGGGGGTCACACGTCTTTTCATTTTTTTCCTTCCTCATTTTCCTAATGGTCAGAATCATGGGGCCACTATAATAGGTAAGATTATTGAGCACAAGAACCTATTCAAAAAGATGGCTGCTAGATTCCCCCTAAGTCTGGAGTCTGCCAATAACTATAATATCAAAAAGCTGCTTATCAGCTCACAACAGACCGTTCAAACCATTTATGCAAAATCTCACTTTCCATATACAAATACATATGCAATCCACACATACAAAGATTCCCAGAATAATGAAAACCAATAGTTCCATACTCCAATATAACGCAAAACATCTTTTATGTGAAAAACTATAAATATATATGTAATAAGTGATCACTCGATGGGAATAAGGGCCTGTTCAAGTCGATACTTGGCTTTTTTTTTCCAGAGCAGCCCCAATGCAAGACAAGGCAATTTGCCTTGTCTCGGATGGGCTCAGTTCATGCCACTATGTTGCAGGGGTGTGGCTTGTACATGGTGACGGACAGTCGCATATAGGCTGAGCTTCGACACACACTCCGCTACCTCGACATCCTCCGCTGTCTATTTATCTCTGCCGTGCCCATCAATGTGATGGGGAAGAAGGCAGAGACCGGCAGGATACATGTATCCAGCTCCATTAAATGTTTTCTGGCCGCTGAGACAGATGGCCCGGGTGGGCCCTTGGACCAGGCCTCTACACCTTGTCGATGGGTCCTGGACTTGCTGTCTTGTGACTCCCAGCAACGCAGCCCACCCACCTCCGCCTGCTGCTCTGAGGGGTTTACAATGCCTTCTAAAGCATGAGAACAGGGGGTCTCTAACATCCTAGGAGTCTTACTAACCAAATCCAATCTATCCTATTCTTTATGATTCCCCAACGGCACAAGTAAATGTTAATGGGATACTAAGAGAACCCTTTGCCTTGTGCAACAGTACTAGACAGAGTGTCCACTCTCACCCCTTCTGTTTGCTTGAGCCTTTGAAATAATCTTAATATTTGCGGGATTGATGTAGGAGGTCAGATGCATAAGTTGGCAGCATACGCCCATGATATTTTGTTTTATATATAGCAGCTCCCCGTGTCTTTACCTAACTTGTTATCAGCTCTCAGAACTTTTGGGTCATTCTCCAATTTTAAAACCAGTCTTACAAAGTTGAACATTTTAAACCTTACTTTGTCTTCTGTGGAAACTCAAGAACTGCAGCCTTGGCATTTTTCTGACGTCCAGCCTATCACAATTGTTCTGAGTTTATTATCATCCCTTTTCTAAAGAATATTAGGAGTGATTTGCAACATCGGCACTCTCTTTCCCATTCCTGGCTTGGGAAGATTAATGTAGTAAAAATGAATATTTTACCTAGACAGCTCTTCCCGTACTCATTCCCAACAAACTAAGAGATGGGTCGCACTGGAATTTTCATTTAGTGGCTCTGTTTTAGCCACTACAATTTGGATCCCTAGACATTTCAGAAACCTTTCTAGTTATACCTCTTCACTCTTCAGATCCAACCTTGTTGTATAGGACAATGCCCTGTTGAAACTTCAGTGTCCATATAACTTATCCCTTCTCCTGTTACTTGGGCACTCTTACTTTCTACATTTCACACCTCCATACCGCAACCCTTACGATCAATACGGAAGCTAATCCCATTGGCAAGCTTGTTCGCACCCGCTACACCTCCATTTAAATGTATATCACAGTAGTACAAAATACCCTCCTCTTAATCAACCATATCTGTGTTATGGAGGAGTTGACTTTCAATTCTAAAGGCAAAACAACATCTTTTAATAGGATATGGGTCTGTTTGGTTGTCTTCAAATCTTATGCTGTGCATTTTGGATGTGAATAAACATACACACAGCGTTGCTGTGGAGTGCGGTGAAAAAAAGTACGACATACAGTACTTTTGCTTTCAGTGCACCACAGTGAGGTACAGAAAAACCGCATCGCACAGCAGTGTGCCCAAAATGTAAAAAAAAGAAAAAGAAACGGTGTGATGTGTCTCGAGCAGCACATCACAACTGTGCTGGGCACACACACACCAGCAGCTGTGGTGTCTAGTGCGGCTGCTGATGTGAACCAGCCTTGGAAGAAGGAAAAAAACCCACAACAATTATTACATAATACTCCTTCCATTAAAAATCCAGCGGGATAGTCATTTTTTATTTTAACTATATATCCATGTATTGGAGACTCCTATTAGTAATATAAACATTGATGAAGAAAAACAAGCATACCAAACAACAGCAACAAAAAGGAAATCCTCTTCCATGTGTATAGCTAATATTCAAAAACAAAATATATATATTTAATATAATTCACTGACAACTTGTTGTGTATTATATTGAAGGGGGGATTGTGGGACTATTGTTTTGAATGGGGAATTTATCCATGGCTTTTACTTTTGGGAATTTGGAGGGCAATAAAGTTCCTTTCTCTCTGGTATATGTAATTTGCATATGCGGGCGGTGACACACACTAGAGACAGTAGATGAATGCTGTCTCATAGGATCCTTTACAGGGATTCTTTCCGTGCAATGAGGATTGAACAGGTTCCTCCCTGGATGTTATTTGATATAACAAAGCAAATATGTAATGCATGTTTGTGAGTACCTGTTTTATCTTTGTAATAAAAGTTGTATAAAGGTGTGTCACAGAGCTTGTTTTTCTATAATGTGTTATAAAAATTCCTAGTCTGGAGAAAGCAGCAAAGCCGTAGTTATGTTGTGCTGTGTATTAGGAAGCAATAAGGGTGGATTCACACTAGCAAGCTGGGCTAAATGCAGATATGAAAAAACAGGGCAGGGGCACCGGCATTGATACTTGACACTGTACAAAGTGGTTTATAGGAATTTTACTGGAGGTCTGCTATTGTCCATGATATGAGGAATTGTACAATTCTTTCAAAACTCCGGATAAAAATAAAAAAGATAAAAATCTGCAACCTTGTAATCATTTATATAACCAGGCTGCATTTGGTGTAAAAGATAAACAGTGGGATGCGCTGAAATTGGTGCATCAACACTGTGGAAGCTAATGCACACCAGAGCCCGAGTGCTGTAGCACAGCTGCTGGTGTGAATGCACCCTAACGCAGCCCTAACCTGTTAAATGAAAAAAATACTCAGATAGGTGCTCTATACAAATGGCCACTCTACCCCCTCAAATTCTCTGGAGTCCCTGCAGCTACTACCTCACTGCAACTGCCATCGGTTAGCCATTGCAAGGGGCTGTATCTGTGCGAGGCAAAGGCTCCTTCTGGCTGCCTGCACCTGAGAAGCCAAGCAGAGCCGCTTGCTTGCACAGAACCCAACGTTGGCCATGCCTAACAGACAAAAGTGGAAGAGAGGCAGTGTCCTCATAGACTGCTATCCATGCCTGCTACGTATACCTCCAATGTGGCAGATACGTGAATAAGTCCATATGCAAGGCCTTATTCAAGTATAATAGAAGGAGATACAAAGAGATACCGAGCAGTCTTGTTATATATGGGTGTTCTGTCACTAAGAACAGGTAGGAGAATCTTCAAGCGCTCACCAGCCCTGTAGAATTAATAGAATAGAAGGATGTAAGCGAAAACGATACCGCATTGTAATAAGTTAAACATGTAAATCTGTACTGTTATAGGTAGTAGTGTTCTGCAAGCAATCTGTGTATATTACAACTCAGCTCTCCCCCCCCCCCCCCCCCCCCCTCATTCATAATTCTGCAGTCTTTGGAACATACCAAACCAGTAAGCTGCACACACAGCTAGCTTTTGCTTAGATTTGATCTGGTAGATGAGTGAAAACGTAGAGCCAATCTGACTGAATAATATTTATTCTCCCACTGCGGACATCCGATCCTGGAACCGGTCCAGGTCCCGTCTGAGTAGACCCACATCAAACTGGAGATGGTCGATCTTGGTAGTGAGCGTAGATTGGCATCCAGAAATTGTGGCCATCACGGCCGTGAACTGGGCCGGACCGGAAAAAGCCTCCGCCGAGTCCTCCGTCTGGGCCGCCATGCTACCACAAGGCTGTTTCCGCCCCGCGGGCCGGCAAGGGTGATGGGACACTAGGACGACCGGAAGAGGACTTTCGGCTACCTCGAGACATATACCCCCGGATCCGGGAAGCAGGAGACCGGTTTTCCAGCGCCCATGTGAGCGTTCCACAGGGCTAAAATTCACAGGATAGTAGTTAGGGTGGCGGAGCACAGTTCTCACATGTGCGCTCCGGTTACCATCTTGGACACGGCCCCGATAATATTTATTCTCAATTAACCTTAAAGGATAATTAAAGCCTCGGGTGTTTTTGCATACATCTACGGCTAGCAAGCAGTAGATATATGCAAAAAGTGTAAAAAAAAAAAGATTTGAAAAGGCTTAATACTTACCCGTGTCTTCCCCGCGCGCTCCCGTCTGAAAATGTGAATAATCTCGGGCGGCCGCAAAGCATCTTGGGTGGGCGCATGCGCAGTTCACATTTTCGGCCTGGGACGCGAGGAGAGACACAAGGTAAGGCTATGGACGCGTACACCCGCATGCAGACACCTTAGGACAGGAAGTACCAGCAAGCCCAGAGGAGTAAGCGCTGGATCGGAGACCCGCAGCAGCGCCGGAGGGACAGATGAAAAGGACAGGAAAGAAGAAGATCGGATTAAGAGACATCATTTAAGGTAAGTGCGGACATTAACATTGGGGGAGGGAAAAATATTTTTGACTTTAAAGGAGAACTGTGGGGTTAGGGCTTTTCCCCATAGTTCTCCTTAGGGTAACGGGAGGACACAGACTAGCGTCGTCCCGTTACCCTAAGCTCAGTATACCGCGAGCTACAGCTCGCGGTATACTGAGACGCCGCAGCCGGAGCGGATCCCGACATGGACATCGAGATCCGCCCAGCTGCGTGAGTGACAGTACCCGCCCCCTCCCCCGTCCGTTCCGCCAGTCAGCGCTGGCAGATCGGAGCGGGGAGAGGGGAATCCAGCCCCTGTCATGGCAGAGAGCTGTGACAGGATCGAGAGGTGAGCGAACCCGGTATGTGTTCGCTCACCTCCCGATTTACTGAGCCTACCTGTGACAGTCTCATTGTCACAGGTCAGCTAGAACTATGAGGTGAGTGAAAATCACTCACCTCATAGTTCTCCTTTAATGTCACTTTAATGACACATGATCACCTCTCCTCCTTCTTCATGGACCTACTTCTATTTGTATGTAAACATTTCTCTTTTTTGCCTATTTTGTTTGTTTTCGTAATACCACATTAAAAGAATACACATTTTAAACATCCTCCCATTCAGGTGTAAGTAACATCACCATACTTTGTACTAGGGTTGCCACCTTTTTTTTCCATCGAACCCCGAACACTCTAGCGACGCATGGACATTTTGGGGGGAAAATTAGTCATGGCTTAATAATATGTAAATATCACAGTTGAGACTATTTTCAGTGGGGGGCCAGTAGCCCCTATCTTTGTTTTGGTTGCCCCTGTCTGCCTCACATCTTGTGTCCGGTTTCAGCTGCCATGAAACCCAGACACACCATTTAAAACCCGGACTGTCCGGGTGAATCCCAGACAGGTGGCAACCCTACTTTGTACCAGAAGCAATGAATGACAAGGGGCAGGTGTGCTGGGATGACCTAAAGTCATATTAAAGTCCAAAGGGTTTTAAGCTGTTCTAGAAGCTGATTAGATTACTCACACTTGCTTGATGTTTAAAAGTTTTAGTTTCTGCAGAATCAGCTGGTCCCCTGAGCACTGGTCCTGATATCCTGTTTTATAGTGACTCTTTTCCCTCGCAGGGTGCGGTGGAGCCACTCCTGTGTGTGCTAGTAAGTTGTGTGTGTCTCCATAAACACAGCAAGGAACTTCCTTCCCCCTTGCCCCCCCTTTTCCCTCCTCTTTCTCCCCCTCACTCCTTCTCCAAGCTAGTAGATGAACAGTTGCTGGAGTCTGCACTGTCCCTTGTGATCTTGTACTGGACAGGAAATGCAGAGAAGCCGAGCTGAGAGAGTTGGAGTTGTTCAGAAACATGAAGATTGTAAGTGTTTGGGCAAAGATGTAAAGCAATACTTTGCTGGACAATGTGTATTTGTTTTATCTGGATTCCTTATTGAAATAACGTTTCAGAGTATAATACTACTTTAACACAATGCATCCTGTGCAGATCTCTGATCTCCAGGCCTTGCAGAGGGACACCTTCCAGCATTGATTTCCTTTGCAGCTTTCATATAATATCTCAGAGCCGCAAAGAAAGTCAATGCTGACAGCTTTGCCGTGGTCATGTGCTGTGATCGCAGGTCTGAATAGGGAGCAGATAACTTTATTAGGTTACGCTCGCGTATATGAGCCTTAGGCTGGGTTCACACCTAGGAGTATCGAATATGCGCGTTTCTACCGCGTTTCCGAGGGCTACTTGGCTGTATCCCAATGGAAACGCGTGACAAAAACGCCCCAAAGAAGCTCCTGTACTTCTTTGGGCGTAGGGCATTTGTAGCACGTTCATACGCCCAGGTGTGAACCATACCCATAGGAAATAATGGGATTTCGGCATTTGAGCGTTTTGCAGCGCATTTGACCGTGCTACAAAACGCCCAGGTGTGAACCAGGCCTTAGGGCTTTGTTCACACCAGGAAGTGTTGTGAATGTGCTTCACACGTGCAACACGTTTGTATTGCTATTACTAGGTAATAGCACCCCAAATGCAGCTGAGCAAACACGTTTTTTCCCTGCATGTTTGCTGGTGTGAGAATACACACAAACGTGTGGTAACAAAATGCAGAACGCGTTGCCATATTTGCAACATATAAGTTTCTAAGTTTGGCGTGCATACAGGGACTAAGTGGGGATCAATGGGGACATGCACCAAAGCACGTTCCTGCTATGCCCTGGTGTGACGAGGGCCTAATGGTCAGCATCTGACACTGACTGCGGGTTAACCCCGATCAAGCTTTGAATTATCTCTAATAAGGGCAACAAGTCCAACATATACTGAACCCCGGGGAGGGACCAAGTAATCCCCCGCCCCCCCTCACTGACTCCAATACAGAAAGCCAGTGAAAGGTGACCTGTTGTTGTGTCTCTGGAGAGTCAGGACACTTCCTGTCAGTGTATGTAGTAATAAATTGGATTCATGTAATGGATGGTTCGGTACACGGCTGTATTCAGCGCTTATCAGTGCGAGCCCTCGGCTCGTTACACAGCTCCGCCCTTCTTGTAGAGCTGAGCCCGCCCTCTGTACAGGACTCTTCGCGAACCGGGAGAGGGGACGTCCCTGACGTTTCATTCCTCCCACCAATCAGAAAACTCGGATGTGTCTCGCCTACAACATGCGGAGGACATCAGGAAGTTGTCAGTTACCATAGCAACAAGTGGCTCTGCTCTTACCGGTAACATGCCGATTATAGTGAAGGATTTCACCTGGCAGCAAACGCAAAAGGAACTTTTCATATCAGTGCCACTAAAGGGAGCCAAGGCGTGCCAGAGTAATGTGCTGTGTACCGAGGATTACATCAAGGTGAGAGGACAGCTCTGTATACAGCACACACTGTGCTCATCATCCTCTGAAAATGCTTCATACCTGGCTGCCATGCTGAGTGATATTTTCTCACCATCAGGGTGTAACATGATAGATGGTCACCTCCCCTTCCCCCTCGTGCCCTTCCACTTACCTAAGGCCCCATTCACACTGAGCGACATGAAAAGCGCGCGATTTTGAGCTATATTGCGCGACGAGCGATATTGAGCGACTTGTTCCTATTGGGCTGTATGCAATCAGGAGCAATATCGCTCGAAATCGCTCGAAAAAAGGGTCATGTAGAAGCGACAAGCTACCAGCGACGAGCTACAAGCGATATTGAGCGACGAGATGTGAACAGCTCCATTGAATTGGATTGGAGAAGCTACATAGAGCGATATCGCATGGAAATATGAGCGATATCACTGCAAAAATCGCTCGATAAATCGCTCAGTGTGAATGGGGCCTTAATCTCTGGGTTCTTCTCTCTGCAGGCTTGTTTACAGGTTCCGCCAACACAACTGCGTCATCCATTCGCAGATCCTTTTAACAGGATCTGCAAATGGAGAAACTACAAGTCCCATCAACCAGCATGACAGAGGGACTTGCAGTTCTCACGAGCAGGGCCCTCCTTAACATCTTGTCTTGAATTGTATTGTGATTGTAATGTCTTCCTTACATTGTAAAGCGCTGCGCAAACTGTTGGTGCTGTATAAAACCTGTATAATAATAATACCAGTGCGGTGTAGTCCATTGACACTTCCTCCCATCCATGTTACCGAATGTCTGTATGAACATGTACGGGATGAAGTGTCTGCAGCCTGTAATCTGATTGGGGTTGCAATGCTTTCCTAGGTCCAAAGCAAAAATCAATCAATAAATAGATGCACATTTTTCTTTTTGTGTGTTTGTTTGTTTGTTTGTTTGTTTATTTATTTTTAAGTGGAGTTTCCCTTTAAGCCTGCCTATAGGTATTTTAAAAAATGTTTACTTACCTTTGACTTTAACCTCTTGCCGTCCGCCCGTAGTAAAAAAACGGACGGACGGCACTGCTACATATTTTGAACTGTTTGTCTGGATTTTGGCTTTTGAAATCTTGATTTTACTAAATACGAGCCTATTATTATTATTATTATTATTGTTATTATTACATAGTATTTATATAGCGCCAACAGTTTGCGCAGCGCTTTACAATATAAGGAAGACATTACAATACAATACAATTCAAGACAAGATGGTAATAACACCCCATTCACACTGAGCGGTTTATTTCTGCGCGCTATCGCTCTATGTAGCTCGTCCAATGCATTTCAATGGAGTTGTTCACAGCTCAATGTCGCCTGTAGCTCGTCCCTGACCCTTTTTTGCGCGGATGTCGCGCGATTTGGCTCCAATAGCCTCTATGGTGACGCACAAAAATCGCGCATTACCAGCGACATGGCGCTACATTTGCACTGCAAAATGGAAGGAAAGAATGATGTCACATTAAGATCGCTGTTGATTGGTTAGAGCCCAATGTAACAGCGACGAAGTCCCACCCAAAAAATGCGATACAATGTGTAATGCCGCTCAATAGTTCACAAGCCAATTAGCGCGATATATCGCGTGGACAAAATGTGCAATACGCATGTCGCTCAGTGTGAATGGGGTGTTAGTGGTGAAGGGACAGAACACAACCCCAAGATGTGGAAGGCTTTGCCCTGTTCCTTCACTGCTTGTAATATGAAAAGTCCGAATGACAACGACATAACCTGAAGCTGAATACTACCGACCTATAGGCCGTGGACTGTGTGGCTGTGGATTGGCCTTGTATGATGAGAAGGGAGGAATGTAGAGAGTGCTGGGTGCTCAGCTGCCCCTTTCCCTCATATTACAATACGTATAAACAATGTGTTTCTGTCTGATATACAGGTGAATTTCCCTCCATTCCTGTTTGAATTCTTTCCCCTGTCGCCTATTGATGTTGACAAAAGTAGTGCAAAGATTGGCAATGGAGTTATCCTCTTTACCCTACATAAGCAGGAGCCATCTATTTGGGACGCCCTGTCTGCTGATAATAGTAAGTACTTTCCAAAATGACTGGGGGGGGTCATTCATCTGTTTTTATTAACCTGGAGCAGTAAGAATGGATTTACTATGACATTGAAGCTTGATTAACCCCTTAATGACCAAGCCCCTTTTTCAGTTTTTTGCACCAATGACTTCAAACCCCATTATATATCTATCTATCTATCTAGATAGATATATAAATAACATTTTATTTTCATACCAGTATAAGCCAGTATGTGTTTAACGCTGGGTTCACCCCAGCCACATACTAAAACGCCCAGCGGACACCAACCACAGCAGTTTTTTAAACTTTATTTGCAGTTGTCAAAGTGTACAATACATTCAAAGGTGTGTGTGTGTGTGTGGTGTGCTGCGGTGGCCTCTGGAGCCATCCAGTGCTCTGTGGAAAAATGAACTGCACCGTGTTGTGGTGTGAACAGGGCTCATAGGTAACAAGTGTTTTCTGTATGTCCTTGCGGTGACCTGCATTAATCCAGTGTGGAAAAACGCCAGTCACAGCGACTCATGTGAATGAGCCCAATATGATTTAAATGCTATGTGCTCTAGGAGGTTGGAATGTCAGATATACAGTTTGTTACTCGAGACAGTTTATATGGGGATTTTAGGATTGGAACTGACTCCTCCATTTGGAGAGAGGACCAACATTAAAGGGACAGAAATTTCATATAAATATTACATGAAACATTGACTTTCTTTACTCTGAGTATCTGTGCAAGTCTTTGAGGGCGGCCGGTGCCGAAAAGGATTTCTGTAAACATTGGAAAAGGCCGCTGCTGAGCTATTGAGGTAAGTATGTAGCTGGTTGGGGGAGTTTGGTGTTGATTAGTTCAGGAGGGCTGGGGAAGGGCTAGTTAGCATTGGTTTTATTAAATTACCCCCCCAAAAAAAAAAAAATTAGATCTGCCCAAACCTCCTAAAATACATGTTTCGCTACAAATATGTTACATTTTTGTTTACTTTTCTTCTTTTATAGTGGAAAAGGAGGCAATGCAGAAAATCCGAGAGGAAGCTGTTGCTAGAGTGCAGGAGAAAGCTAAACAAGATGCAGAGGCCAAAGCTAGGAGGAAGCGAGAAAATGAGAAGTACTCTCTGGAGGTCATGATGAAAGTAGGTACCTGACTTGTTTGATATATTAAATAAGGAGACCATATCATGCCATGGGCATGCACAGTGGCTTAGTGGTTAGCAGAGGGCATGCACAGTGGCTTAGTGGTTAGCAGAGGGCATGCACAGTGGCTTAGTGGTTAGCAGAGGGCATGCACAGTGGCTTAGTGATTCTGCTTTGCAAAAGGACACTATCTGCATGTAGTTTGCAATGCATGTGCTCCCTGTGCTAGCGTCGTTGTCCTCCAGGTACTCTGATTTCCTCCCACACTCTAAAGACATGCTGGTAGGTTAATTGGCTCCTGTCTAATTAGGACCTAGTATGCTTGTGTGTTTATGAATGCATGTGAGATAGGTACCTTAGATTGTAAGCTCCTTGAGGGCAGAGACTGATGCAAACGAATAGTATGTAAAGAGCTCCATAAATTGATAGCACTACATAAATACCTGTTGTAAGGAAAATAATAAATGGTGCATCTGTATCTGTAGAGGTGCTTAATTTTGCTCTAATATGCATGGAGGAACTAACTAGGCCGATTACTTCTTCTAGGTAAGCTGGGCACTCGCGAATGGTAGGTGGTGAGTGTGTGTCTCAACAGACTTCTAACCACTGTTACAGATAACAATATATATGAAGTACAATGCAGGAGTCTAATTAGAGGCTCACTGGGATGCCTCCTGTTGTGTTGTATGGCCATCCGCTGCTCGTAACTGCTCTCCTGGGGCACAGCGGTAACTAGAACAGGAATGGAATGAACTCTCACCGACATGGACATAGCCAGCAATAAAAACGTGACAGTTCTTCTAAATCGTGTCCACTATATCCAAAACTAAATAAAGAAATAGCTTTGCTGGTATTACATCTGTCTCCGATCCACCAAGACCTCTGCCAGCGCAGCGTAGCCTCTTATCAGAATCGTCTTGTGCATGCAGGCTGCCGTCTCTTTTCAATCCTATGGAGAGTTTGTATTCTGCCGGAATACAGAAGAATTAAAGGAGAACTATGGGTGTGGCAGCAGATAATATGGCTAAATATATTTAAATAATTCATGTTTTTTGTATCTACATATAATGAGGCCTCTGACCCCCTCGCTCCTTCTTGCATTTCAACCACACATGCAAAAGAGAGCCTCAGTGTGTAAAAGGCCGTCTGACTTTTGTCCTAGAATGTAATTTTGCAACAAAAAATGCTGATGACAGTATCTTGTGACTTAGATGCCCCTCCCCCTTCTCGCAAGACTATTAGTAATCGATCATGAGTTTATGGCAAAAGGTTGTGACAGGATACATAAACCATAAATGGTAAAATTGTAAATGCTGCTTGCTGATTGGCTTAGAGCTGTAAAGGAAAATGTGTAATAGAAATGTGTAATGTGACGTAATTGTTGTTATATATATATGTAGTGAACACTTACAGAAAATGTATAATTTGGTGCCTTCTATTGATAACTATCAGGGCCAAACTCCAACAGTGAGTTAACGTTAAATGATTTGAACCTGTTTTTAGATTGATGAAGAAGAAAGAAAACAAATAGAAACTATTAAAGAAGAGGAAAGGCGGAAAGCGAGTGAAGAGCTGGAAACATTTAAGGCACAACAAAAAATAGAAGAAGAGCAGAGGAGAATCCAGAAGGAGCAACAGAGAAAAGCGGAAGAAAAGAGGAAAAATGCTATAAACAAACCCACACATTCCGATCATCTAAAACCCCAACTACGAGGTAAGCCAGTTATTATCTGTGACCTTGCATAATATGGTGTATAAAACCTTTGGCAGAAAGACATGGCATAACTATTCCTGTATTGTAGTTACAGATGTATGTTTACATTCATCATCACCCTTTTTTTTTACATGACTGGGTGACGTTGCCTAGGCAGATATCGGTACTTGTGCCAACCGATTAAAAAAACATGCTCAGCAATTTCCCAGTATGCACCATGGAGTCCCTACTGTCTGCCAGCACATTTAGTTTTGTGTGATTGCTCTTGCCATGGTATTGCATCAGGAGACTTTTCAATTACAGTGTCAGTCACATAAGGAAAGTTTATGTGGGTGAAACTGTATATTACATTTTTTACTCAGTGCCCTTTAACGGAAGTATTCACTGTAGAATTATCAACCTGAGTTAAGTGTAAAAAATTTAGCTAGATATAGTTAAAAAAAAAAAAAAAAGTTTTGCTTCACAATTCCGCTTGTGTCGCAGTCATGGGTATGTTCATGTTCATGTGTGTGCGTTTTGGCTTTTGTGCGCCCTCTAGTGGTGAAAGCAAGAACACTTTGATGGAATGTTACACAATTACAGTAAGATCATTAAACATGGAGGGGTTCATCTTCAACATGGAAACTGAACACAAGGCAATTTATTTATTTTTTTGTGTGTAATGTGGTGTTTCTCCCTACACATTTTGCTGCAACCCTTGCTGTGTGTATTGTATTGCCTGTTTTCCTATTGAACTATTCAAATTATTATTATTATTATTATTACATAGTATTTATATAGCGCCAACAGTTTGCACAGCGCTTTACAATATAAGGAAGACATTACAATCACAATACAATTCAAGACAAGATGGTAAGGAGGGCCCTGTCCCTGAGGGCCTACAATCTAAAAGGGATGACAATATACTAAGATGGTGCAAAACATTAAATGGAATACCATAACCCTTTTTTAGTGTTTAAAAACTATTGCTCCTGAGGTATGCCTTATGACTATTACTAAAAACTGTTTGTGTCCTACCAACCACCAATAGGATTTAATTTTTTTGGATTCTAGCTGCCAATACTGACTTAGCGAGGAAGTTGCTGTGTACTATGAAATTGTTATCACTTAGCAAAATGATTTAACAACAGAAGAGGCCAGAATGATCTGCAGGTTCATTTTACTTTCTCTTGCAAATATGGTGATTGCACCAAAGTCACCTGTTAGATTAAAATTTGGGCCACAAAATAACCGCATGATTTGTCTTTTTGTTTTTTTTTGTTGTTGTTTTTTTAGCAGCTGAAAAAACTGTCAGTGAAAAAGTTTTGCCTCCCACCAGGAAGACTGGCAGTATAAAAATTCAATTCACCCCCCGTGTTTTTCCTACGGCTCTCAGGGAATCTCGTCTGGAAGAAGAGGAAGAGGTAAGCAGACATGAAGGTGTTTTATTGGTATCTAAGCTCGAGAACAGAATGTCATATATTACAGCTTGCCAGTCCTTAGATGTGGTGGTTGCATTGCTTTTCTTTTTTTTAGGCCAAGTACATTTTCCACAAGTAAAGAAAAATACAAGTTGATCCTGCTAGAAATCCACTCACTGGCCTAATATCTCAAACATTGTTATCCGCTTTGCCAGCTATCTTTTGTACACTACAAAATGCCCTCTTCCCTGTGTAACGGACATATAGATTGGGGGAGGTGTTTATCTAAATCAGAAGAGCTACCTAGGTGACAATGCTGCTCCTCACACTAGTGCAGGAAGCAAGATACTGACAGGTTCACCAGGTGAAAATAAAGGGAAAAAAGTCCGAAAAGGGAAAATACAATTAGCCACTAAATCCTGTAAGCTGCAATTGATTACACTTTTGTTTTTTGAGTTTACATACATTTATGTCATCAAACTCCAGGACTTTTGCCAGCCATTAAAACTTTTGGAAAGCGCTGCTGCATCTTCATCCTAATCATCTTCTTTATCATGCTTGGTTTGGGGGGGGGAATAGGCTGAGCAGCCAAGATTCCCTTCATTCCACCATGGAACCAGGGTCTCACTGGGAGATACTGTCTTAAGCTGGCCATACACTAGTTGATTTCCAAAACGAAAGATCTTTCTTTACCACACAATGATGCCATCAGAGACTTGCCGAATATTGAACAACATTTTGTTTATATTTTAACATTCCATTTTGGAATGAATGGAGTTTCCCAAACGAAAACCACATTCACTGTTAGAATTTCGTTCATTCGAGAAAAAAAATTTCCATCCTGCTCCTTCGACTTTTGTCACTATGGTCAAAATCGGCGATCGATTTGACCCGGTCAACTGATAGAAAGTCGAACAAAAGAACTTTCGTACGAAAGTTTTTTAGAAAGTCTACTAGTGTTTGGCCACCTTTTAGTCTTATACCTGCAAAGATGTTGAGAACAAGGTCATGTACTGATTGGTAAATGATTTCCTAATGATTAAAGTGGACCTTTACTCCCTTTCACTAAAAATCACATCAGCATGAAGCTCTACATGCTGATTTCAAATCATCTTACTTTCATTAGATAAACAAACATGTTTTTAATTCACATACAAATAGAGTTCATGTACTTCCTGGTCCATTCTGGCGCAAATCATGTAATGTGCATCCTGGGAAGGTTACATCAGCAGTGCAATGCTGGGAAATCTCATGAGATGCCAGGGGAAGGCTTTTTCCTCCCCTGAGATGATGTAGATGGTCACATGTGCCAGTAATGTAGGAAGTAACAGGAGAGCTACGAATCTGCCCTTAGTAAACATGGCCACTGTCAAAGACTGGGGAAGAAAATAGAAATAAGGTGTACAAAGAATACAAAGCCGGCAATTTATCTAGAAGTATGTGATTGTAGATGTCATTACTAAACATTTCTAAAGGGGTGTCTGTTGTTAGTTTAAAGATATGGGTAAAGGTCCGCTTTCGCTTATACTTCCATACCATGTGTTGGCACACTGCCTGGAAAGATACACCATGTTACACAGTATACTTCCCAATCTTGCATTCACTGTTTGTTAGTCATAAACAGGACCCCAGTGTAATCCTCTGTAACATTAAAGGAGAACTATGGGGTTAGGGCTTTTCCCCATAGTTCTCCTTAGGGTAACGGGAGGACACAAACGAGCGTCCTCCCGTCACCCTAAGCTCAGTATACCGCGAGCTACAGCTACATATTTAGTTACACATGTTCACCAAATTGAAGGAACTCACACCTAACTGCCAATGGGCTTTTGACAGGCTTGTGGTGCAGATAACATTAACCAAACTATCACCGCACAAACTCTCAGAAGAATTCTACAGACCGTGTGGCTACAACTTAGCAGGAAAGAAGAGTTTCTGTGCACACTGAGACTCAAAGATGTCGGCAATTGTTTTGTCATCTTCCAACAATCAGATGGATTATGTTCTATCGCTAATGTAAAAACCAAAATATTAGTTGCAGGGAGATGAAAATGATCCCTTCTAACATTGCATATTATGAGCTACATGCAGATGCAAAATTGTATGTTTCAGTCTATAAAACCACCTAGGGACTGACAAAATGGTTATATAGTGCCTGCTTGTGATTGGTCATGTGTTTGGCTTCTCTGTAATCGGGATGATGCACTGGTGTCAGAAATTTTAACCACGACCCAGCCATCAGAACTGGCTGGTTCATATAACCTACATCCACTTTAGGAGGTAAGAACCTTTCTCACAGCAGGTGAGGTGACACCTGCAGAGTTGATTACCTTTGTACATATTTCTTTTTTTTTTTATTGAAAAATGTGTACATATTTCTATGCAGTGCTCACCTAGGGTTATTAGAGTATAAAAAGGAAAAAGTGGTTTCTATCTACCAACATAACAATTCATACTCCATTATAAGTTTGCTTTTAATCTATTAGTGTCCATGGGTGGAAAATATCTAATCTGCCAGACAGGGTGTGTGTGTGGTTGCCTAGCAGTCCAGTCAGCTGACATACTGCAGGTGGTGGCAACCCGAAGCCACATGCCTGAAGTGTGGGTGTATGTGAGCAGTGGAAGAAGTGATCTTGCAAGAATTCTAGCTTGCAGGATAGCTTGAGGAATCACACAAGTGTGTGGTAATCACATGGCTTCTCCGAAGCCCTCACAGTGCACCAGATTGTTATGGAATATTTGTATCTGCCTGTGTGTCCCGCCAGCTCAATCTGAGAGAGTCAACCTCCAGTGGTGACCAGGGTATTTCAGTCTGTGATAATTCTTTCACTTCATTGCTTTATCTGCCCACAGTAAGACCTCTCCTCACTCCTCCTCCATCAAACAAGGTCCACGCTCTGGTTAGAGAGTTGCCGTAGGTGTGATATTCTTGACATCCTCCATTATCGAAGGCAGTGATTCATTGTTCAGCAGAAGGGTACACTCCATTTTTTTCCCAAGAAAGCACCATAGCTTTAGATTAGGAGGTGCCGGGGAGAGTTATCATTATTACATAGTATTTATATAGCGCCGAGATTGTGCGCTTTCAGGGTGATATGGCCGTAGACCGTATTTATATAGCACCAACAGTTTGCGCAGCGCTTTACAATATAAGGAAGACATTGCAATCACCTTCTTTATGTAGCGACCCTGTCTTCTGCATTTAGGTCGTTACTAAATTTGGTGTGTTCATTGCTGGACTGTAACCAGTCTAGGCATCTATTTACTGCATTCTGCAGGTTTTCCCTGGCCTGGTATGTTGATTGATTCAACCTGTTGCTGAGATGGGGCCCCAGCATACAGTGTGGGAGGGTTAAACACGGGTTATGAATATGTATCTGACTCCACCAATCACTGAGTAGCTGACTCAGAGGTATGGCTTGGGAGATAAATATTTTGAAGCCTGTTTCCAGAACCCTCTGTCCCCTGGGGCTTCTCCCTGGGTGGAGGTCTGTGTGAGAATGTACTGCCAGTGCCTGGCCTTTTCATGTGCTAGGGTATCTGAGGCCTAAGTTGCTGTTTGAATAGATATTTGATGGAAGCTGAGCTGGAGAAAGAATCTTCTTGTTGAAGAGTGTCACAGGGGAGCTGGGTAGAAGCTGCCATCTTCACATTGTAAGAAGGATTCATCACCTTCAGATCCAGGTATCATACAGAGAGAGCAGAAGCCAGTTGGTGCACTACAAGGACTGTGACTGCTCTTACAGGGTCATAGACTTACCTGGCTGCCCTCTGTACTTCAGTATTTTTTGGGATCACTCTTATAGGACCTAATGTTGTTGCTGCTACTATTATGAATACTTTGTCCTCTATTTTTGTGCTTTTGGGTAGCCTGCATCCCTAAACCCTCTTTCCTGAGTTTTTGATATTCAGCAATAAATTGTAAAAAAAAAACCCTAGAGACCCGTGCCTGATCTTTACAGACGTTATTGGTGTTGCTGAATAACTGCATAAGGGCATGTAACTGCAAAACAAGTAGGGGAACCCAAAATTACCAGCAGTTCCTGTGGAGGTCATTGCTACATTTATAATATGGCCTACAGTCTTGTTACTGTGGATGTTCCTCAGAGTTTATATTTGTATTTTTGGGGAATTTATACAATATTCTTCAAGGTCTATAATTCTAAAACTTTCGTGAAATATGATCTTTTTACATTTTCTCTGCAATTAATGCAAGCCCATTTCGTCTTCATACTTAACCGTCGCCTGTCATAAAAGAATATCTGGGATGCTGTTGTTGAGCAGTGATACATTCTTGGCTTCCTCAAGGGTTTGAACTTTCAGAACCACAGATAGTAAAAAAATCTATATAGGAAAGTCAGATTAAAGTCCAAATTCCTCTCTACATACATGTTTCAAGCTTATTGTACCAAAAACTGCCTTGGAGAAGCCAAAGAACCCTCTGGCTAAGGAAGCTGCTTTTCCTCAAGGTGAGCCTGGGTGGTGAATGGGTGAACTAGTATTAACTTGAACTCTTAACTCACAGCAACAGAGCACCAGGGGCCAGGGCACAATGGCTAAAGCTGCAATCAGTGGTAAGGAAAGAGTTAATCTGGACTCAAAAGCACACAGACAGGAGGCTGGTATACAGCCTGAAAAATTAGCAGATTGTCAAAGCCAGATCTTTCCAGAGAAAGGTATTTGATCCAAGATGAACTAGGGCCAACTGGGTTAATCTGAGACCGAGAATGAGAGCGGGCAGGTGAACTGAAGATGAGACTGGAATGAAGGAACTGCAGAGCTGAAGTTGAGACTAGAATGCATCTAAAGGTAGCCTGGAACTGTGGTGCAGAAGTTGAGTCTGAAACACAGCTGGAGCTGGAAAAAGGAGCTGTGGAGATTGAGTTAAGATTGGAATGCAGCTGAGGCTGGAGACAGGAACTGTGACACTGAGACAAGTACAGTGGTGTTGAAGTTAACACTGAGAACATGTGCTGTGGTGTTGAAGGTGATGCTGAGACCGGTGCAGTGGTGCTGACATACTGCCGGTGTGGCTACATGAGGGCCCACGGCTCGGGGGGCCCCACTATGATGCGTTTTCCGGGGTCCTAGGCCCCCCACTGGAGGAATAGTGCCTGCATCTGCCCCTGCTTAGACCCTCGGCATGTCCCCCTGGTGAGGCCCTCGGCATGTCCCCCTGGTGAGGCCCTCGGCATGTCCCCCTGGTGAGGCCCTCGGCATGTCCCCCTGGTGAGGCCCTCGGCATGTGCCCCTGCTGAGGCCCTCGGCATGTGCCCCTGCTGAGGCCCTGGGCATCGGGGGCCTGGCATCCTGTGGGGCGGCCTGCTGCACCCACCCCCTGGACCTGCTGAAGGTGAGCACTCACCCGTGTGCTGGCATGGAAGGTGCTGCCCATTAACACGTGTAATATCCCATGGGGATCAGACTGTGTGTGATGGCTGATCCCGTAGATGTTATTGTGTATGTGTCATCCTAACTGCCCAGTCTTCCTGTTCATTGGTTCTGGTCTTTGTGTGCACTAGTACTGGTCTGTGGTCTGCCGTGCATTGGTGCTGGTCTGTGGTCTGCCGTGCATTGGTGCTGGTTTGAGGTCTGCTGTGCATTGGTGCTTGCTGGTCTGAGGTCTGCCATGCATGTGTGCTGGTCTGAGGTCTGCCGTGCATGTGTGCTGGTCTGCCGTGCATGTGTGCTGGTCTGAGGTCTGCCGTGCATTTGTGCTGGTCTGAGGTCTGCCGTGCACTGGTGCTGGTCTGCCGTGCATTGGTGCTGGTCTGAGGTCTGCCGTCTGCCGTGCATTGGTGCTGGTCTGAGTTCTGCCGTCTGCCGTGCATTGGTGCTGGTCTGAGTTCTGCCGTGTATTCTGCGATTTAGCTCACTTTCCAAATATCCTATATTGGTCTAGATTTTGAAATTCTCTGACCAATTCCCCCGGCAATTCATCTTTTAGTGAATTGGCCCACTGTTTTGAAAATAGTGTGGAGAAATAAGTTCTGTAACGCAAGTATATTTATGCGGGTGGGGCTTGTATATGGGCGGAGCACAAGGGGGCCCCATAATCTTGTATTGCCTGGGGGCCCCATGTGCTGTCAGTCTGTCCCTGGCATAGACTATATTTCAAGAGTGCAAAACTGCCCTGTCTGATGTGCTTGAGCATCAATAAATATTACAGAGGTTGTCCCTTTTTAAACTGCAGCCTCATTGTTATCTTCTTGGAAACATTGGTATGTGATGGTATAGGTTTATTGTTCTAGCGCCTTGCTTTACTTTTTACTAAGTGAGATCCCTTCTGCTGTTATGCTGGAGGAGTGAGAAAAGCACTGCCATCTGAGCCAACTTAGGGAAAATATTAATCAGCTATGTAGAAGTTTGTGTCCAGTCTCTATTGTTTCCTGCAAGCTTAGTCAACCCTAGAGGTGTCTAAAGGTAATCTCCACATTTTCTGGAGGCCAAATCCAGCATTCTTTACTGTCCATAGACTGTACTGGCCTCCAGAAGCTGTTTTATCTGCAGCTCAGTGTTGCAGATAAAACTTTGTTTAGATTACACGTTAGGGACTGCTTCCTAATTCCTAGTTTTGATGCATTAAAAGAATATGTTGTTTTTTTCCCGGGACATCCCTGATTTGTTTGAATCCAAGACATGAGTGTGTCCAAAATGGCAGACTTTATATGAAGGCTTCTTTGTTTGTACAAAACATCCATTGTAGCAAACTTTAATTATAAGTTTGGTGACCAAATAAAACAGGCTGGCAGTTAGGGGACTTTTTCTATTGACCACTGCAGACACATTTGGTGGATATTGTTCATGCAGCACTTTCATAGAATGCCACCAGACAATGCATCAGGTTAATTTTATAAACTCAAGATGGCATTAAAAGTTGTTGCTTTGCAATGGAGAACTTTTCCTGTAAAAAGAAAGAATGTTGTCTTTGAATAATGAAGTCATGGTCCTTTTTCTGATTTGTATTACAGTGGTTGCAGAAGCAGGCAGCAGCCCGCAGAGCCATTAACACTGACAACCTTGAGATTCAAGACTTAAAGGAAGAGGAAAAAAACCCTGAATGGTTGAAGGACAAAGCAAAGTAAGTTTATTATACAGCGTTCCATGGAATTAATGAAAGTGGCTATTCCTTGGAAGTGATGTATAGAAAGTTAGGAGAGCAACTAATTGTGCACTTTGAGAAATATTTGATAAAACAGGGCAAAGACAGATAGCATAATGTGTCTCATGGCAGCAAGTCTCCGATTAAGTAGTCCAGTGTCACTAGATTAGCGGTGATTGCTAAGGGTTTACACATAAGATTGCAATGAATGTGTGTGTGGATAGATAAATAGAGGTAGAGAGATGTGTACAGTGAGGAATATAATGATTTGATCCCCTGCAGATTTTGTAAGTTTGCCCACTTACAAACAAATGAAAGGTCTATAACTTTTATCATAGGTGTATTTTAAATGATAGAGACAGAATATCAACCAAAAATCCAGAAAGAAAACCCGATACAAATGTTATGAATTGAGTTGCAGTTCAGTGAGTAAAATAAGTATTTGATCCCCTAAAGGTCCCCACACACCTTACGATAATCGCGGGAAATCCCGCGATCGTACGATTATCGTAAGGTGTGTGGAAGCCGTGCGACCTCTACTACTGTAAGGTCGCACGACTTTAAACTTACGGACATGTTTGTAAACCCGCCGAGCATCGTACGATGTTCGGCGGGTGTGTAGCATGTTCGTAAAGTAAAAGCCGGACGGGCCGGTGTGCGCAAGTGCACACTGCCCGTTCGGCATTGCGGTCATCGGAAGCCCGCCCCTCAGGGGGCGTGGCTTACGATCATCGCAAGTACGATCTGCCTATGCAAGATAGGCAGATCGTACGTTTTTTAAGTACCTTACAACCATCACAAGACAAAAGTCTTGCGATGGTTGTAAGGTGTGTGCCCAGCCTTACAACCAACAGTACTTCTGGCTCCCACAGACTGGCTATGTGGTACACAGATGAGTCCTGTCAATTTAAGAAGGTGCTCCTAATGACAACTCGTTAAAACATCTACCAAAAAGATAACAAAATCTGGAAGCAATTTAGTGTGTTTTATCGTTGACTAGTATTTTCTTTCATAACAGAGGAAAACAAAAGCAACATGAAATGCTTGTTTGAATGTTAATCGAAGTGACTTGAATATTCAGCTTGTATTAGAGGGTTCTTCATCTTCAGTTGGAAAATATACAGGAAGCTCTAAACATCAAAAGAGAATATCAGCATTAGTCTCATTATCTGGGTCTCACTTACAACTACTGTAGACCACTAATGAATGGGAATGTTTGAGGGGCTTTCTCTCTAAACACTTCTTAAAGCAACACTAAACTCGGGAATTAAATCTTAAAAATGCACTCGGGTACCTTTTAACTATTAACAAAAATGTATCTTATTTGTTCATCACTGGGCTGTAGATCTTCAAATCATCTCTGAATTGGTGCTGACACTGTCCTTCCTTGTGGAGGGTGGCTACTTTGGTTCCTGTATGTGTTGTAAATTAGCCACTGCTCCAAGATCATTCCTGTGATGGACTACAATCTCAATATCAATTAGTAAACTAAACGTGAGATTGTAGTCCATCACAGGAATGATCTTGGAGCGGTGGCTACTTTACAACACAGATAGGGACCATGGGGAACAAAAGTAGCCACCCTCCAGAAGGAATACAGTTTTATTGAAGTTTTAAAGCAAATCTGTGATTTGCCTATGTGGAGATTGTCCGTCCTGAGTAAGCTCGGACTAGAAATCGGCCAACTGCAGTGGCGGGAGAGTGAAGGAAAGGTAAGAATATGCTGCTGGGGATGAGGGGCAATTAAGTGAACCTGTTGCTATGCCCTACATGGGGCATAGCATGTATGAATATAGTGGACTATTTTGCTAACATTACTATTTCCTTTACAGTGCAATGAACTTTAATAACGTATACATAGAGCGATACTACATTACAAACTTTTCTATACTGTACTATGTTACTTTTCACTTGCATATCATATCTGTAGTTACACAGTACTAGACTTACTGTAGCTGCCACCACAACATTACGATATATACACGGAGTGGCCAGATTATTATGACCACCTGATGTTTGTAGGCAAATTAGCTATAATTTCGCGCTGAAGTTGCTAGAGGGCCAGACCATTATAAATAGGGAAGCAGGTTGTTTACCACGACAGTAGAAGTGATTTTTTTCTGAAGATATGGGTAAACAACGCGATTATGGCAAAAGGTGGCCAGGGTGGTCATAATAATCTGGCCACTCAGTGTACAGTGTACTCCCTTTACAGCATTGTCTGCTTCATCTGTAAAATGGCATGAAGATCGAACTGTGTGTATGTATGTATGTGTGTGTGTATATATATATATATATATAAATACTAACTGGCCCCTTTTTATATTCGGGAAAGAAGAACATTTTTACTAGTGTAAAAGTGAAGTATAACTCTGGGATTTTATAAAGCATACCCTTCCAGTGGGGCTACCCCCATAGCACAAGAGTCAAGTGCTCATTTTGGTCTAAGGGCACAAAAAGAAGATACACTCACCTGATCCTCGGTCTCACATTTCTCTTCCCATCTGCTCTGGCTATAGAATGTCCCTCACGTCTAATGCAAGTCAATGGACCTGCATTAGACATGATGATGTCAGCAGTCCTTAGACCTCCCGGTCCCAGGGGAGAAGATCTAGTTACCAGGTGTGATCCAGGATCAGGTGAGTATATCTTCTTTATTTGAGCTCTTCGACCAAAACGAGCGCTAAACCCTTGCAGTGGAGTGGTAACCCCACTGCAAGGATTAGTTTTGTAATTCCTGGAGTTCCTCTTTAAGGCTATAATAATGACCTTGCTGGGTGGGTACATAAAAAGTAACAGGTTGCACTATCTGAACATGAGACTATTCATACCTTTTTGCCTATGCATTTTGCATGAGTTGTCTCCCCCATATTACACGGAAATTCAGCGTTGGATATTCCAGTAGGGTTGTCCATAAAAATAGATTGCTGCTGTAAGGATTATTCGATGTAATGCTTCAGCTGTGAACTTGAAAACCCCACAAGTTGCAGTGCTACATTCGG
Source organism: Nanorana parkeri (assembly GCF_000935625.1). Classification (NCBI taxonomy): domain Eukaryota; kingdom Metazoa; phylum Chordata; class Amphibia; order Anura; family Dicroglossidae; genus Nanorana; species Nanorana parkeri. The sequence continues at coordinate 938,430 of NW_017306558.1, forward strand.
CCTCTGCTGTGTACATGTTGATAACAACCTCTTCTGCCGCTGGCTGTGACTTGCATTTGGTATATAGTAGCTGAACCAGCAGATACAGCACTGGGATTAGAGCAACTAAAAAAAGTATATATTGTTTCTTCATTTCTGAGAAGTCCTGTATACCTTGAGTATGTCCACAGCTTCTTGTCACAGAAGTGTCCAAACAGGGAGGAAGAGCAGCAAATATTCACTGAACCAAATGACACTGGAAGTGAAGATGGAGGCTGGGACCATCAAAAACCGTTACACAGCTCAGGTCCAACTGCCATCCAAGTGACAGGGCAGCATTAGACACTGGTGACAAACACTCCTGCTACACTGCTATCAAGGGAAGACCAAATTAATGCTAAGAAATGTGTGTACATAAAGATGAGTACTGTAAATATAAACTACACCAAGACAAGTTACTTACCTTAATGTGATATTAAAGGATATTTAAACCCTCACTTTTGTTTGCATATATCTACTGCTAGCAAGCAGTAGATATATACAAAAAGTTAATTAAAAAAAAGCTCAAACAGCAGTTTAGACTTGCCCTGTGTTTCGTGCGCGGTCCCGTGCGAAAATGAGAAATTTCTCGAGCGGCCGCAAAGGATCTTGGGGTGCGCACATGCGCAGTTCTCATTTTCGGCAAGGACGCGACGAGGGACGCAAGGTAAGTCTATGGACGCGTGCACCCGCATGCAGACACCGCTGGATCGGAAGGACAGAGGAGTCAGCGCTGGATCAGAGAGCCGCCGCACCGCTGGAGAGAAGGCAGAAAACATCAGGAAAGAAGAGGAAGATCGGAAAAAGAGACATCATTGAAGGTAAGTGCTAACATTAACATTGGGGGGAGGGAAAACATTTTTTTGCCTTTTTAATGTCACTTTAAAGTCAAAAGGTTTTTAAGCTATTTCAAGTGCTAATGAAAACATTTACAGTGGATGTTGCTTCTTCATGTTTAAAAGTTTTAGTTTCCTGCAGAATCAGCTCATCCTATAAACACGGACCTTGTTATCCTGGTTTAGGTTGGCTCTTCTCCCTTGCAAGGTCCTATGGAGCCACCTTTGTGTGTGTTAGTAAGCTGCATGGGTCTCTGCAAATACAGACCCAGCAAGACAAGTTCCTCCCCTGCTCCCCACTTCTTCTTCCTTCTTTGCCCTTCACCCCTGCTACCTTCTCCAAGCTAGTAGATGAACAGCTGCTGGAAACTGCTCTGTCCCTTGTGATCTTGTACTAGTCAGGAAGTTCAGGGAAGCTTAGCTGAGGAAGTTGGAGCCAGCAGTTTGAAAACATGATGATTGTAAGTGCTTGGGCAAAAATGTAAAGAAACACTTGGGCAAAGTATATATGTTTGATCTGGGGTCATTAGTATGAGCGTTTAATACTACTTTAAATAGTGTGATACCTCATAGCTGAGAACCTGTGAAATATGGCAGCTGCCGTTCCACAGTCTTTGGGAATTTGTCTCATCTTTGTCTGAGTATGAAGTCAGTCACCGGTCCGAAGCAAGCATGCAGCCAGTGAAGGGTCAAGGCACCTGAAGCATGTACTTGTTCCAGGTCAGGTACTTATCAAGTAGTGAAGGAAGGACAATAAGGACATCCTTAGACCTCACACCCACAACATTGACAAGTCAGCATTGACAGGTCCATTATTTTAGTCATGGTAATATTTTAAAAGTCAAAGTCCTAAGTGCAGATAACGCAAGATGTCTGCTGCTATTTTTGTTATGCCAGTGCATGCACTAGAATGAAGTTGGGGACCGTGGCTTAGAGGAGTTTCTCACCCTTCTTATTTTAGTCACAGCACCCTTTAAAGGTATGCAAAATCTCGGGGGGCACCCTGGTCTAAAATTTTAAAACCGTGAATGGAAAAAAAAATGTATATGGACCCCCAAAATCCATAGCAGACTCTTATCTTAGGCGGGGTATGGTATGGCTTTTAAGGAGTGACCCCATTGCAAAAAAAGTCTCAGTACCCCCCCTTCACATCAGAGTCCTACCATCACATTGGAGCGCAGACTGTGGCAGCATGGCAGAGGGCAGGAAACAGAGCAGGCCTAGATGGAGATTAACTTTTGTCTTCTTTTTTTTTTTATATGAATATCACCCTCCCTGGATTAGTTCCATTGGTTTTCATGGTGCTGTTGGCTGACCCTCCTGCACCATGAAAACGGTGCTATGCAAAGCTTTTAAGGCACCCCTACCGAAGCCAGAAGGCACCCTAGTGTGCCATCGCATCCTGGTTGAGAAAGGATGGCCTATAGTATCCTCTGAGCTGCCACACAGAAAATCTGAGCTTTTGCTCTACTGGCCCGGGCAGGTTGTGCAGAAGACGTTATTCAAGGTACTCTTCTACATTATATTAATTGATGCTCTGGAAGAGGGATGGCCAGTGCTGGGTACGGATATTTATAATGAGACTAACAATTTGCCTTTAGTGACATTTAATCAAAATTAGCCACTAATTGATGATGATAATTTTTTCTGAAATGAAAGAAAAACTCTTAATTTCTTTTATCTCTCTATCTAGTAGGGATAATTTTCTTCTTTTGTTTTTTTTTTTATATATACCCGCTCATTCCTATTGCTGGGTTCTAATGTAAATGTACACCTATTTTTCAAGAACTGCTTTAAGTGATACAAAGGAGCAGAACTCTACCTGAACTCCTTTGGTGAAAGGTTACAGCTTAGAAATTGATGTTTGTGTTGAGAAAGCAAGCCCAGAATCCCTGCCCTGGTTCAGGAATTTATCAGAACTGGATTTACAATGAAGGTAGTAGAAATGACTTTTGCTGAGTAATCGCACAAAAAAAAACTACTGTCCACCTCTGCTTTACACCCTCCTTTTAAAGTGACATTTAAACCCTCAGATGTTTTAACATAAACCAATACTGTAATGTGTGCCTTACTGTAATCCATGGTAGTTTCCCTTCTCTTTGCTGCTCTTCCTTTTAAATCCGTATCTCTTTTCATGCTGGGGGAGAACTTCTGTTTTGCAGCAGACTGCCTTGTCTCTGTAAGGGATACATGGTGTCTGTGTGAAGGTCCACAACCTGAGCCAGCACTACGGGAAGAGGCACTCAGCTGCAAAGGGAAGTTCTCCCCCAGCATGAGAAGAGATACAGATTTAAAAGGAAAAGCAGCAAAGAGAAGGCAAACAACCATGGATTACAGTAAGGCGCTCATTACAGTATTGTTTTATGTTAAAAAAATCTGAGGGTTTTATGTCACTTTAACCTTATCTATTAGCTAATAGAGAACAATAGACTGAGCTACTTGTAGTTGTGGGTAATCCAGTCAGAATTTTGAGTTGTATACCCTTTCCCCATCATTAGTGACGCTTTGGGTTGTTTTAGCAACTGAATTTGTGAATTAACTTGTGTGTCATGTTAAGGTAAATCTGTGTTTTTTATAAATGCTGAAATTCAGTCTTGGATAACAATTAAAGTGACACTAAACTCAGGAGCTAAATCTTAAAAATGCATTCAAGTACCTTTTAACTATTACCAAAAATGTATCTTATTTGTGTATCACTCAGCTGTAGATCCTCAAATCATCTCTGAATTGGTGCTGACACTGTACTTCCTTCTGGAGGGTGGCTCGTTATGTTCTCTATGCTCTCTGTGTGTGTTGTAAAGTAGCCACTGCTCCAAGCTCGCTCCCGGGATGGACTACAATCTCGCATTTAGTTTACTAATTGGTATTGAGATTGTATACTTATAGTAACCATTTCTGTGAAGTGCAAAGGCAATTGACATTTTTGAAATGTTTTCTTCTTCTACTGAATTGTACATTTTATGAAATGGCTAATTACAGATCATACAGATGTTCAAATATGTAATATACTATTTTTTTTGTTTCCCTTGTCTGCAGTAAACTGTTTGCTGTTGGTGACTATCTTGCAGCTGTGGAAGCTTTGAACCTGGGAATACGAATAAATGACAAGATCCCAGGACTGTACCTTAATCGATCAGCCTGTCATCTTAAATTAAGGAACCTTCATAAAACCATTGAGGATGCCTCCAAGGTACACCTAGAAGACACGCTGTGTAAATCTCAGTGTATATTTATTGCACACAGCAGGGAGAATGTGTAGACTAGTGTAAGAGCACAGAGCATTGGTGTAGGTAGCATAAACCTTTCATGACCTTTCCAAAAATTGATTTTATTCTGCTGTATTATGGATTGCGTCCCCATCTTTAAAGAGTGTATCTGCCTGCTTGATTATTTACCAATGGCTTCAATACAAATGTTTCCCTACATGTCACCTCTGGCTTTGAAAGAAATAATACCAATGTACGTGTGAAAGAATATTCGATCCCAAACATAGTGCATATACTTTGTTTTCTTTATTTTTGTTTAACCCCTTCCTGACCCATGACGGGATTATACCATCACAATCATTAAGTTCATTAACGACCGGTGACGGGGTAATCCCATCATGCAGTACAATGAGCACTGGTCAGTAAAGGGACCAGCACGCATTGAGTTACTGCTCTTGACGGGTCCTTCTAGGTCCTAGGCAGACCCCCGACAGCAGATTAGGTGTCACAACACTATGATCACAGAGCTGTGAAAGTCACAGAGCCGACAGCAGCTCACTTTGTTGTGTAGCTGCGAGCAGGCTGTGTGTTACAAACTGATACAAAGTATCTGTGAGGAGAATACTAAGTATCAAATCCCCTGTAAATATATACAAAAAATAACCCCCTAGTTTAAAAAACAAATAAAATGTAAAAATATTTTTTTTAGGGCTGGTAATGATTCAAATTTTCGTGTTCGATTAATCAAATTTTTTTTAAATCGATTAATTTCGATTAATTATAACGCACATACAGATCCAACTACATTGGCCTATACAACACAGCCCTATTTTTTTTTAAAGTTTTTAAAAATTGACCTATAAAAGAAAATAAATTGACCTATAACTCCCAAAATAAACTGAAACCACAGACATATGATATACGCTATAAATCAGGACAAATAAAAGAATGTATTATGAATTACTTTCTGTTAGCTGCACTAATTATGTACACATTAATATTATTACCAAAAATTTATTTTTATAAGAATTTTTATATATACATATGCCACATCAAATGAAAGCCCATTTTACCTTTAAAATATTGTATATAATATGTGTAGGTGCAATGAATGAGGAAGATGGACATTATGGTTAAACAAACACAAAGCAAAAATGGCAACATTGCCCCAGTCCCCAGGAACTAAAAAATGTTCTGAAGCTGTGTCACTAAGGGGGTAAGAGTCTTTGACTTTTATAATGGAATGAAAATAGGATTTTTGTACTTGCTGTAAAATCCTTTTCTTGGAGCTCATTAAGGGACACAGCCCTCTACCCCTCTATATTTATGATCATGCTCTTGGTACTGGTTTTTTTTTTTCTACAAATCTGAAGCATGCTGATAGTAGGACGGTTATCCTGGGCTGTTTTTTCTTTTTCCAGTACCCGATCCTCCTGTAGGCAGCAGTATAACCTGAATGTTATAGTTTTCTTGTGTCTGTCAATGAACTCCAAGAAAGGGATTTTACTGTGAGTACAAAAATCCTATTTTCTCCACAATGGTAGATGCAGAGATGAATGGCAGCTTGGTTTAAAGTGCTTTTACTGCTGGGAAGAATATTTAAATACTTTAATGTGCATGGCCTTGGCTCAGGATCATTTTGAGCCTTTGGTGTGACAGGAATGATGATTCTATTCCACCTGTTTAAAAAAAAATAGAAAACTCTATTTGGTTGATACTTTTCTAAGGTTTAATTCAGACGGTCAGTTAATCATGATTTTACCATATTTGAATAATTACAGAAAACATTAACATTATCCTGTGCCCCCAAAACGTATCCCTCGGAAGCACCTGCTGAAGGCGTCTTCTCTGCCTCACAATCTTACTATCAGTCAGGCCAAGTGAGGTAGACATGCTCTTCATACACGGCTCAAAGTATCAATGACCGTGGGAAATGCTGGGAACTTCTTCTACAGTGTTCCTAATTCAGTTTCATTAAACACTTTAGGATAAACATTGGCTGCCCTTATGTTACCCATAGATGGGCAGATGTCCCCTCTTCCAGTATCTGTCCGATGTCTCTGTCTCTTATGTACCTCACATTGCAGACTGAAGTGCCACTATACAGGTGAAACTCGAATAATTAGAATATTGTGCAAAGTTCATTTATTTCACTAATGCAACTTAAAAGGTGAAACTAATATATGAGATAGACTCATTACATGCAAAGCAAGATAATTCAAGCCGTGATTTGTCATAATTGTGATGATTATGGCTTACAGCTCATGAAAACCCCAAGAACCCCAAATCCACAACCTCAAAAAAGTAGATTATTACATGCAATCAATAAAACAAGGATTGCACATAGAACAATATCGGACCTCTGAAAAGTACAGGCATGCATATGTACTCAGTACTTGGTTTGGGCCCCTTTTGCAGCAACTACTGCAATTACTTTTGCACGATATTCTAATTATTCGAGTTTCACCTGTATAAGGACACCTGAAGGAGGGATGGGTCAGGGGGGCATGGAGAATGAGTACCTCATTGCTGCAATTCCTCATTATCACCCCTAGAGTAGCCCTAAATGGCCCAATCCTTGTGAATCAGTTACATATGGCCACCCTTAGACCTTTCAGGTTGGTTAGAAGATCCTGCCAGTACACAGTTGTTCTGTAGATGACATAAGAGGGTAAAATTCTATGAATATTAATTAACAGCAATCAGCATTTGCATCTTATTACATTTGTGCAATGTGAGCTTTGTTATCAACCAATTGCGTCATTTTCTAGAAAACCTTTTATTTCCACCGTATTTTGTCATATGCCTTTTGTAATGAACTTCTTTATTCATGTGACTTATTCTAGGCTCTGGAGCTGCTGACGCCACCCGTTCCAGACAATGCTGCTGCCAGACTGAAGGCTCATGTGAGGCGTGGAACGGCCTTTTGTGAGCTAGAACTCTATGTACAAGGTACAGACTCCTCACTGTATCTTAAATGCAAAAATAATTTAAAGTTATCCAATAGTATTGACCACAGCTGACATAAACCTGCAGGTTACTTATACAAGTCAAAGAAACCGGTTTATTTAAATTCCAACTCCCACCCCGAACACTGTGCATACTTACTTACCTTTCCATTGCTCCCCTACGGCTCTGTTTGCCTGCAGGAATGAGGAAACTCTGGACTGAGCCCCCGTACACACGATTTGTCATTTATCGGTCGTCATATTAAATGCATGACAATGAAAATCACCTTATACTCTATGGTGCCTGGTGGGGGAACAAAGTGACGTAGACTACATGCAGGGGTGAGCTGGTTACATTGCCCTGCATTGGCAAAACTCATGTTCATTTTTAGATGAGGACTACAGTTGAGACAAAAATCATTGATTGCACTTACATATCAGATTGTATTCTCTTGGTATTCTTATGTTTTACATGTGAGAAGTACTTTTGGCACCTGTACTAGTTTTCAGTTTTTGCTTTTAGTTGCTCCAGTACTTGATCTGACCTCCTACAATGCTTTGCAGTATCTAGATCTGTCTGCAGCATTCAGGAAGGCCTCTGGGTTATAAAAGACCAAAATGTAATGCAGTCAATCGTCTTGTCTGACAAAAAGTGTTCATAAAAACATGTTGTATAACATGGATTCTTCTTAAAAGAGAACTATGAGGTAAGGGTTTTTCCCCATAGTATTCTTTAGGGTCACGGGAGGACATATACTAACGCAGGGCTCAAAATTTCAGGCCCTGAGCTACTAGCCAGGCCTTAAGAGTTACTCGCCACCAGTTGCCCCACCTAACCCCTACCCTGCCCATAACTCCGCCAGCTTAGCGGTGTGACGCAAAGTACAGAGGTCAGCAGTACAGAGGTCAGTAATTTAAGGCACAGTACAGAGGTCAGTAATGAAACACACAGTACAGAGGTCAGTAATGAAACACACAGTACAGAGGTCAGTAATTGAACGCACAGAGTTCAGCAGTGTAAGGCAGAAAGAACAGGACTTACAGTGCATATAGCTGATCTGCCCTCTTCCTCTCCTGGTGGTGGTACTGGGGCTGGTGCTGGTGCTGGGGGGGGTATAGAGATGTATTCTTCAGGTCTGGCGCTGCAAAAAGTTTCAGCCGGCCAATACCAGCCACCATAACACCATTGGAGGGGTGACACCAAAATGACTTAGTCATTTTGGTGTCACCCCTCTCTGAAAAGTCGGGCGCTCGGTCATGGACCGAACTTCCGACAGTATCAGGAGAGAGGAGGGGACCCGGCGGCATACCTTATCCCGCCGGGTGACTGTCCCCTCCTCTCTCTGCCAGCGTCCATCACCAAGATGGCCGCCGGCAGGTATCAGAATACTGCCATGCGTGCGCGATGACGTCTCGGCTGGGTGACGAGCCGGGTGACTGTCCCCTCCTCTCTCTGCCGACGTCCATCACCAAGATGGCCGCCGGCAGTTATCAGCATACTGCCGTGCGTGCGCGTTAGTATTCATCGCGCGCATACATGGTGATGTTACGCGCATGCGCAGTGACGTCTCGGCTGGGTGACGCTCCGTTACCGCTCCGGGTGTCACCCAGCCTCGGGACGCCCCTGGCATACTGTACATTCATTACTAAACTATTTCTGGTATAGCTTTGCATTATGCAACGCAAATCTAGGTAATAAATATAGTCACCTGTCTAATGAAAGATTACCGTGTCAGATTGGGCTTATCCAGTACGCCAACTCATACTGGGTTTATGTGATGAGTGCTTATGACATTCACTAATGGCTTTAGGGTTATTAAAGGTCAAGTTCAGACATTTTTTCTTTTTTTGGGTTGAGCAGTAAAGGGTAAGAATGTCTGTCAGTATTTTGCTATCCTGGTCTGTTTGATTTTCACTGTCTTTCTGTCTATGGGGCCGCAGAGGAAGTAAGGGTAATCTGCACGCTGCTCGTTTTGGGTGTTGGGTGGTGGTGGAACACATTTCCGGGGTAGGCTGTATGTGTTTGGCAGTCTTCCTCCAGCCTATGGCAGATGAGGTGGGCGGGGGAAGCTGCAGGTGGCCGGAGTGAAGGGAAGACCGTCAAACTGATTCTTTTCCTCGGCCGCTGCAGGGCCCGAGGAAAAGAAAGATCAGTGCAGCTGATCAGTGCAGCTTTACTCTGGCCACAGAAGACAACTGAAGCGCTCGATCGCCGCTGCAGAAGCGGCGGTAGTTTCACCTCCGCTGGTCCTGTTGGCGGCTCCCCCTCCCTAGATGAATTTCCACTCGCCCTCACGCAATTTTCACTCGCCAATTGCGAGAAGGCGAGTGGAAATTTTGAGCCCTGTACTAATGTACTCCCGTGGCCCAAAGCACACTATATAGTGGGCTATAGCTCGCTGTACAGTGAGAGCGCATCAGCCAGGACGGATCCCGACAATACTGTTGAGATCCACCTAGCTGGCTGATTGACAGCAGGCTCTGCCTATCTAGAGTCAGAGGCAGCTGTGCCCGCCCTCTCCCCATCCGTTCCTCCAGTCAGCGCTCCGGGATCGGAGAGGGGGAATTCTGTTTGTTTGACAGTCACCGCTCTGTGCAGGGAGATGATCGGGAAGTGAGCGAGCGACGGTATGTGTTCACTCAATTCCCGATCAATAGAGCCGACCTGCGACAGTTTCATTGTCACACGTCGGCTCTAACTATGGGAATGAGTGAAAATCTCATAGTTCTCCTTTAGAGGATAAATGTAGTTTTAGTGTATCCAAGAAGTCAAAACAGCTTTGCACATACAATTTTTTTACTTCTGCCTCTTCTTTTCCTGTGCTTTAAGAGCTGCTATCACAGGTCCAGTACAGTGAAAACATTGCTTACATTCAGCCTGTCTGCAGCTGCACTGTGACTGCAGACAAGGAGTGAAAACAAGGAAGGTATCTGCTTCACATAGCACTTTGGTTAAATGTCTTCACTGCCAAATGACCATAAATGGTTTCTATACAGCTATCCACATGCACAGCAGGTAGCCACTGCTTAAAGTGCATCCGTGCCCAGACTATGAAGAATATTTTACATACATGTTGTAAACTTTGAATATTAATTCTCTCACAATGCTTATAGATACAGAGATGCCTGAGGGATTGTTTTAAAGTGCCAAAATCATGCAATTTATTATGTGTGCATGATCTGTAAACAGGTTTTATTTAAGTTTAGTTTAATTGTGAAAAATATTGAAGATCTAGAGGAATTCCTGATGTCTGTCTTGTTTCCAGTCTCGGTATGAGACATGCTTCCTGAACTTTACTTAAGCTTATGGAGGAGCTGCCTGCTCATAGCAGCATGTGATCTCCAGTGAATACATCAGTGCAACGCAGAATAGAAATCTCACAATTTGGCTCCTGGCACTGGACAAGACATTGAATCGAGGTGGTACGTGAAGCAGATGCCTGTTGCCTGGTGCGTGAAGCAGATGCCTGTCTGATAGGAATAAAATTAAGTGGAAAGAAAAGTGAAAAAGTAAAAAATAATAAAAGAAAAGAAAAAATTACAAAAAATAAAATAGTTGTAAAAAATAAATGAATATATACACTGAGTGGCCATATTATTATGACCACCTGATGTTTGTAGGCAAATTAGCTATAATTTCGCGCTGAAGTTGCTAGAGGGCCAGACCATTATAAATAGGGAAGCAGGTTGTTTACCACGACAGTAGAAGGGATTTTTTTCTGAAGATATGGGTAAACAACGCGATTTAACAGCCTTTGAACGTGTGATGATAGTTGGTGCTCGGAGCCATGGAGCGAGTATCAGCAAAACAGCAGAATTCGTTAAATGTTCAAGAGCAGCTGTTGTTTAAGTGTTTAAAGACTGGACTGTCGGTCGAAAATCTGCGTCTGAACGTGCGAATTGTGGCCGTCAGCGACTAGTCAACATTGGGGCAGAACGGAGAGTGGCAAGACTGGTACAAGACAACAGAAGGGCAACAGTGCATGAAATTACTGCAGATCTTAAGCAGGGATCCTCTCAAATGATCTCTGAACGCATTGTTCGCCGTACACTGCATCCTATGGGATATAGAAGCCGAAGACCTGTTCGAACACCTTTGCTGTCTGCAGTTAACAAGATAAAACGTCTCCAATTCGCACAGGAACACAAGGATTGGACAGTCGAGCATTGGAAAAAAGTCATGTGGTCCGATGAATCACGTTTCCAGTTGCATCATGCAGATGGCAGAGTGAGATTTTGTCGGGAACAGCATGAAAACATGCACCCCACATGCATGAGTACAACCCTTCAAGCTGGTGGGGGCAGTGTTATGGTTTGGGGCATGTTTTCTTGGCATGATTTGGGCCCTTTAATTCGTGTGGAACAACGTCTGAATAGCACAACATACCAAAGTATCGTTGCTGATCAAGTTCATCCTATCATGTTGATGGCGTATCCCAATGGAGATGGCTTCTTCCAACAAGACAATGAAAAATATATATATATATAACCAACCCCGCCACCCCCTCCATGTGCACACATAGGACATTGTGTGTGTGCCTTGAGTGCGCCCGCCATTCCACTATGTGGCAAATTGTGGTAGCCAGGCAACAACGCACTTTAAAAAAAAATGTGCATTAAAGGGTAAGTTCACTTTCCCAGGTAATCTGGGAAAATGGAATTACTCAAATCTGCCCATACCTCCCCCCACTATTTATATAGTCCTTTCCTTCCGCCAGTACGGGTGTATTATCTGTACCCCCGTACTGCTGTCCAACACAGCCCTGCGCTATGCATTTTGAATAACCAATATGAAGCGCTATTTGGCATGGTTAAATGCGGTTTCGATTACGTTTTTTTGTATCGGGAGAAGTAGATTGTCATGAGGGACAAGTAGATTGGGCCCCTGCTTTTGCCCTTAGGCAAGTAGTATTTTTTTCATTTCACGCCCCTGAAGATAGATGGATGGGATTGTCTCCTCTGTCTTCCTACATGGTGGTAGTTCGCTCTTAGTCAAATTAATGGAGTTTTCTTTTCTCTTTGGATCAACGCAGACAAAGTTTTTCTTCTTTCATAAGGTTACATGTCCTTTTAATGGAAACAGTATCAAGAGTAATCTAAAGTCATTGTAGAGATTCTTCACATTTGTCTGAAAAAACATTGCCGTTATAAAATTAGATGCTTTGATTCACTAGCACAAAAGTAACATTGATTGGCAAACCATTTTTCTCTTCATACTAAATATTACCTTTTTGATGAAAATGTTTTCATCATTGAGTTGTCGGTGGTTTGACATCCTTGTGGATCAGGACTATGACAAAGGCTTTAGAGCCAACTAAAAAGATCTATATTGTTCACCTACACGGCTGCATTCTTCCAGAAAGGTCACTTTTATTTATTTTGAATGTTTGAAATTGCTTGTCATTGAAAGTTTAGACACAAGAAATAGCTTAAGCTCAAGAGCATTTGACATTGTGGAGAATAAAAGAAGATGGTTCAAGGCTTTCCTAACTAAAGCAATTTTCTCTGCGTTGTTTGAGACGGGTTTACAATGGAGCCGTTATTACTAAACAACCCCATAGGTACAGTGGAGAGAATTTCAAGAAGTCACTGGAACAATGACAGCTCAGCAGTCTGAAAAGCTTTCATAAGAGCTCGGTGACAAATAAACGAATCAGACATGTGTTAATTACTAAAGGACAATAAGAAATAATTATAAATCGATTTAGGTTTTTTTCTGTTAGTCCTGATACATTATTGAATGACACCATTTGATGGGAAAACATTTTATTAGAAATATATGTTTTTGTTCAACCATCAGCTGTGCGTCGTGATAATCTGTTAAAGACGCAGCATACAGTACTTGGGTTTGCTGCTGTAAAGTTAACTTTCTTGGTAAAAGATAAATTCATTAAAAATCATTACCCAGAGAACCTGAGTTAGGACTTGTTCACACCATATACAGTGCATTCCAGTGCGGTTAGCTTCTGGAACGCACTGTACCTGCATTCTGGTGCGGGAGGGAGTGTGATGGTACATTGAAGTCAATGGCACCACAGCCACGCCCCCACAATCTGTGTCTATACATGGAGGAATTTAGCTGTTTGAACTTGAACTCTGATAGCTAACTGAATCTGCCTAGTCTCTTCAGGGTACATATTGGGCACATCTCTTGCTGCTGTGTTAGTGTGGATTGATGTATACAATATAAGAAGTTGAATTAACTGTCCTTTTGTATCTAACAGGTCTACAAGACTATGAAGCTGCCCTTAAGATTGACCCTGCCAACCCTACACTGAAATGTGACGCTCAGAAGATTCGACACATTATCCAAGGCTCCAGTTCAGATCAAGAATGATGAAACATTTGTATCGCTTAAGCTTTTTTTTTTTTTGTAATTGTTGGTTGCATTATAATTGTGTTTTTATGTCTAATTTGTAATAAAACCTCCAGTTGTTTTGTACATTTTGTTCTCGCTGTTAACTCGTACAAAAAAAATATAAACAGCTGAAAATCTTTCAATTTCACTTTATGATATTTTTTACAAATTGTAGGCTTATATTACCCATAGGCATCAGATGACTGTCTTCCAATCCGTCTCTTTTTGCCCAGGGTCTATGGGACAGAACACAACAGAATGGGTTTTGAGGGACAAAGCAATTAGGTGTGATAAAAAAAAACATTGCTTAATAGCTATTGTATGCTTAAAATGACATTAAAGTCACAAATATCCCCACCCCCCATCCTGCTTTAAGCACTTACCTTCAATTATGCCTCTTGATCTGATCATCTTCTTTCCACTTGTATTCAGGAGTCTCTCCAGCGCTGGCGACGGTCTTTGATCCACCGCAGACTCCTGTCTCTTCCTGCCCCAAGATGTCTGTCCGACATGCACACTCCCGGCTGCGGGCATTCACTTGTTCACTTTCCTGCCCGCCTAAGATCTGTACTGCGCATGCCCCTGCCCCATGATCCTGCTCGGCCGCTTGAGAATCTTCGGACGGGAGCGAGCGGTGGAGACAGAGGTAAGTAATAACGTTTATGGTAACGTTTTCATTTTTTTAAAAGGTTTTTTCATACATCTACTGCTTGCTAGGATTAAATATATGCAAAAAAACTCGAAGATTTAATTGTACTTTAACAGACACAGACTGTTTGTGTGTATTCCCCCTCCACTCTACTGTATTGCCCTAACCTTGAACACTTTTCTATGACCAATGTATTTCTTTTGAAAGAAGAAATTGTCCTCCCAGACATCATGAACTAGCTGGATTGCACTTCTATGTCTGACTGTTCCGCAATGTCTATGACCAGCTTAATTTACAACTAAAAGTTGCCAACAGCCCATCATACGTGTGGCAAATGATGATTATAGGCTAAGCAGCACAGCAGAAAGAAAGAACTGCATGTAGCTTAAGGAGACTTTGCCACCTTTTAAAAAAAAAAGTGAAATAAAACGTTACTTGTAATAAAAGATTGTTCGCATCTGGCACACTTTCAGGTGTGTTGGATGCTTGGTCCTCTGCTGCGAGCTGTACTTCCATCCCCTGGCTCCTACAGGATTGATGTGTTTGCTGGTGGATTGAACCACAGAGTTCTGCAGAAGATACAGGAATTTGACAATCCAAGAAGTGTTGGAATTAAATTAGACACTGCCATAAGAGGAGAGGACTACGACATGTAAGGAGGGAGAGGGCTATACCCGGATATTGATTCTTCTGATGTAGGCACATTGCAATAGAAGAAAAAAGTACCCTATTTTTCTGTGTTTACCTGCAATTTTTAAAGGGGAAACTCTACTTTTCTTGAGAAAAAAAACAATCTCCTTTTGGGTGATCAATGTACATTGCAAGAACTTCAACAAACTTTGTTGCAGATTCCTACCTGTTTCTGTTCTGAAGAAAAAGCTGTTTCCAATTCCTGATTCCTGAATGGGAGGGTCTGGGTTCATTATAATCAGCTGGTGGACATTCTTTGTTGTAATGAGGAAAGTTTCAGAGTCAGCTGTGCCCGCCCCCTCCCCTGTCCATTCCTCCAGTCAGCACTGGGGGAATGGACAGGGGAGGGGGGAATCCCTGCAGGAAACGATGACTGACAGTCACTGCTCTCTGCAGGGAGAGGGTCAAGAAGTCAGCGATTTAGTGGTATGTGTTCGATGACTTCCTGTTCAATAGAGCCAACCTGTGACAGCTACAGTGTCACAGGTCGGCTTCAATTATGGGGACATGTTTTTCACTCACCCCATAATTCACCTTTAATGAAGTGTCACTCGTCCATAAAGATGAACTTTAAATACCTTTTAGGTTTTTATAGAGAAGCAAACTTGTTTAAGGTTTCCATTAGGCATGGTAGAGAAATATGGGCTGAAGTTATTTTCTAAATGGATGACTTTAGCAAACATGGTGATTTTATTTTCTCTCCCCGCTCTTTCCATCCCTTTGATATCATTGTGTTAACAACAACTTTTCTACGTTCCCCTGCCAATGGAGAAGGAAGCTGATTGGAAGGTATTTTACTTTGGGTCTGCGTATATAACTGAAATCCATTTGAGATTTCCCCCAAATCCCCACTTTCAAAATGTACAGAACATGTATGACCTTCTGCTTTTATTGTGAATGTAACTTCCATTCTTTTAGTCAGTTCTGAAAATAAAAGTATAGTACAGTATTCCATAAAAAGCAGATTATACTTTTAGGAGCAACTCCAAATTTAAATTAAATTAGTGAATTGCTAATTCAATCCAGGAAACACTGCAGCTGTAAAGTCATAAAATACAGATCCAATACTATCCATCCAGATTACTTGGCTTTGTGCTTCAGAATTATCATCTTCTTACATGACTTACAATCCCACCTAATGCTTCAGTATGTGTGAGTAAGGCTTAGGGCTTGTTCACAACAAATGTAGACCAGATCTGCATCAGTTTCTGCACATGCAGTGCAGTGTGTTTTGCCGCGATCTGTGCCGTTTCTAAAAGCCTAAAATGGGATTTCAGTGTGTGTTCTGGGGCGTTTACATGCAATTTTGATGTATTCCGGAGCAGAAACAAAATAGGGCATGGTGTGAACTAGAGCCCAAAATACCATTGGAATACATTGGGCGCAGTTTTGATCCATTCTGTATCTGCTCTGCTCGGTGTGAACTAGCCCTGAAAAAAGGGCACTGCTTGAACCATTAAACACTGAGGCCTTAGGGTTGCCCCCCATCTGGGATTCACCCGGACAGTCCGATATTTAAATAGTCTATCATCCTGTGTATGGGTTCCAGGCTACCTTAGACCCGGACACAGAATGTCATCCCGACCGCTGGCAACCTGCGACGGACTTTCAGCACAGAGGCGGACAGGCAATGGACAAGAAAGCTCAGGGGCCCTGCTATTCACGGAACAGCTATAACGGGTCTTGTCACACAGGGACAGAGCTGAGTCTCTGCCACTGTCCGCGGATCGCTCAAAGAGAGCTGCAGCTGCTTCCCCCTCCTCTATACCCACCTGCTGATTGGCCGGCGATGCACGGGGCCGAGCACTGACTGGACTCTTCTTTGGCCAGGTACCTTATCAGTGGGGCTGTGCTGGGGTGCCAGGCAGGTGAGACCTCTGACACATCAATGCTGCTGGCTGTGTGCGCTGATCAATTTACACTGTGACAAGTTATGTCATCAATACATACATACCTACCTAACAGCACTCCTATGTCATTTATAAAACAGCAGTATGACAATTGCTACTTTTAGTATTTTATTGTAATATAAGTATACAAAAAAAAAGAGACATCATCACTACCACTTAAATGAGAAATGTTTTAAATATTGCTGCTCCCTCCCTCCACCCCCACTCTGTGGCACTGCCAGGGCTGGTGCTAGCATAGGCAGCCACCTGAGGGCACCGGGGAGAAGATTGTCGGAGGTCACTGGTCAGAGAGAGACAGTGGAGCACAGCGGTGTCACCAGCAGAGAGCGGCTGAGGAGTGAGCAAAGGGACCATCTGGACTCTCAGCCATGAACACGAACTCCAGGGACCTCGAGCAACGGCGAGCTGTCACGTATATAGAGCTCTCCTGCACCCTGTCACCCCCCCATCCCACTCACCACTCCTTTGGCGTAATTGACATGAGCAGTACCCCAGATTGCACTTTTCACAACTATCTGTAGTTGGAATGGTCTGCAGAACTTAGTACATCGCTCTGTATGGGAGATTGCTCTTATATTGAGAGTTGATGAGCTCTACAAGTGGGATTACGGAATGGGATAAAGAGGTAAGTAACACACTGCATAGAATTCTCATACAAGGCAGTCAACATAGGTGGCATGAGGCTCACTGTGCCTCTGGCTCATCTGCAGATTAAATTGCTAGCAATATATGGTAATAGACCAACTGCGTGGATCCATTGCACTGGTTAGCTGGCAAATTGGCTTCTGCTGTGTTATTGGCATCAGCTGTTAGGTTGAAGTCAGATGGGCGATTTATTTGCAGTGATCCCTTTGGATTCCAGGGTGCCTGGAGTCTAAAGATTGGTACAAGGAGGCCCGGAGAGGGCGAGGCCTGGTACAGGGGATCCTGAAGTGTCTGGAGAGGGTAAAGACTCATACAGGGAGTCCCTGTAGCTGGTGGTATTCTGCATTACATATTGCTGAGATTTGTAGTCCTCATTAGCTGGTGGTATTCTGCATTGCTGTATAATGTATTATTGCTGGGATTTGTAGTCCTCTATAGCTGGTGGTATTCTGCATTGCTGTATAATGTATTATTGCTGAGATTTGTAGTCTTCTATAGCTGGTGGTATTCTGCATTGCGCTGTATAATTTACTATTGCTGGGATTTGTAGTCCTCTATAGCTGGTGGTATTCTGCATTGCGCTGTATAATGTATTGCTTGGATTTGTACTCTATAGCTGATGGTATTCTGCATTGCTGTATAATGTATTATTGCTGGGATTTGTAGTCCTCTATAGCTGGCGGTATTCTGCATTGCGCTGTATAATGTATTGCTGGGATTTGTACTCCTCTATAGCTGGTGGTATTCTGCATTGCTGTATAATGTATTGCTGAGATTTGTAGTCCTCATTAGCTGGTGGTATTCTGCATTGCTGTATAATGTATTGCTGCGGCATTCAGAGAGACCTAGCTGAGCCACAGACGATAGGCTTGGATGGAGCGATTTCAAGTGCCTTTAGGCCCGCTTCTGTGGCTTCTTATTTTGGGTGGTGGTGCCCCTCTTGATCCATCATGGAAGTGAGGCTTGAAATCCCTTAATGAAAGTCTCTCCCCCATGATTAGAAGGGGCACCACCGGGAAAATTAGAAGCGACCTTCTTCAACATTGCTAAAGACATTCAATCAGATTGACCCCCTCTCCTGGCTATCTCTCCTCGATCTCTCTCCTGTATATACCTCACCAAAAAAATTGCTGTGTGCCGTAACAGTGTTCGGGTTTGGCTTGAAGAAAAGGTGGCAACCCTACGAGGCCTGCAGTGCAAAAAGATGACTGGCTACTATGGGGATGAACAAGCAGGGCAGCCAAGTGCAGATGATGAATACAAGAAAGGACCTCTAAATGGTACTAGCGGCTATTCGTTTTTTACCTTACTGCATTAGGGTAAAAAAATGTCCCGCTACCTTTTCCATGCCCTCCAGCCCCAAACACTTACCTATACTTCTTGTCCACTGCCACCAGCTCCCAGATGATCCGCATGTGTCCCTGGATTTCTAGGTTTAGTGAAGGAATCCTGAGGCCACTGAGAGCAGGGCAGCGATAGGCTTTATTAAAGGGTAAAAAACTAATAATAAATATGGATTTCCATAAGTTCTATTCCACTGCCTTCTGAACTACAAATTAATGTCTGAACAATGCAACATTTTCATTGCTTGCTGGAAGCAATGCCTGATGAGCTATGTAGTCTTGAGAAATTGAGATGACATCACATCAAGCAGCAGGGAAAGAGTACGAAGCACACTGGGAATCCAGGAAGTTGGTAAAAGTGATGGGCAGACAGAAGGCAGAACTCACCACATAAAAGGGATTTTTTCAAGTAAGCTTTGATTTCATTATCAAAAACAACTCTAGCATGTGTTCATATTAAAGAAATTGTAAAGTCCCAACATAGACTATCCTCTTATAAACGCTGGGCATCCTGGCTGGTGAAGGAAGAAGCTAGGAGATAATTGATTTGGCTGCTTTCTGCAGGCTGGTGTAATCTTCCTTATTTTGATGTTATTGCTGCGTGACCTGTCTTCTAGGTCCGCCACCTTTGTTTGCAGCCAGGTTATGTCATTTTCCCTTTCGGTTTGGGCATCCACCAATTCGTTGAAAGTGTCAGCAAAGTCCCTCATTTTATCCTCCATATGAGTGACCCTATCTCCCACCTCATGTAGGTCAGATTTGAACTGTTGCACTAGAGCTTGCATATCTGTGTTAAGCGAACTCCTCAGGCACACCAGCATATCTTTAAGGGTGGTATCTGATTGGGGCTGGTTGGCTGTAGGGTAATTTTCAATAGGCGCAAATAGTTCCCTTGTGTCATCCAAAGTGCGGTCAGAAGGGCTCACCTCCTCCACTAGGCCCGAAAGCCGGGGCCTCGCTTTTGCAGGGCTCCGCATGGAAGAGGAGGCAGACGTCCGCTGTTGCACCGAAGAGGAGCGTCTCTGGATGCTCTCTTTCCCACCGCCCTGTGAAGAGCGCGAGGACCACGCCGAGCCCTGAGAGGGAGACATGGAGGGAGGTGCAGCGCTGCCACCGCCATCTTGCGCGGCCCGAGGTTGAGACTGATGGAAGAAGTCCATCACATTGCAGGATCTGGAGCCGTTCCTGCGTCTGCGGGACATGACCGGGGGTGAGTCTAAGTACCAGCTGCTGGTGTGAGGACCGGTGATGTGCCTGCTCGTCGCTGTAACTTTAGCCCGGGTCTGTGGATGGACGGAGCTCCGGGTCTAAGCTGCCATCTTGCACGCCAGTTGGCCACGCCCCTGGTGTGATCTTCCTAACAGGCTACAGTAGAACACTATCCCTTCCCTAGAGAAGACTCCAGAGCACAGAACAGTTATCCTGCTGACATCATAAACACCAATTCAAAAATGTCACATTTCAATCTTATTTCTCAGATCATTCACGTTTATGGAGATTTCCCCTCTCTATTTTTCCTGGTGTCTATTATCATCAGAATTTAGAGTTGTCACCGGAACAGAAGGTTTATTTTACAATGGGGACATTTATTCCTGTGACAACTGTACCAGAGGGGGATTTCTTCTCACTTCCTGCTGTTTCTACAGAACAGGAAGTCGAGGGAAATCTCTATACACAGATAGAAAAAAAAAAATCTGACAGGAGTTTTAACCATTCCCTACTCTATCCAAAATTAAAAATAAAGTAAGGTATATGAAGTAGTTTTATTAGAGAAGTCATACTTTGGGTTTTACATTCCATATTTTATGGTATTTAAGTTGACAATCACAGATCTTATTAACGTTCTATAACACACGGCTATAGCGTGTTGTGCAGGTTTATACAGTCTATTACTCTGCTCCTATCCACAGCCGTGTTTAATGAGTGATTCCGGTACATTCCACAAGTACCTAGGTGTTCAGAAAACGTCTGAGACACAGGGTAGTGATAACATGGAGCCATCTCATAGGTAGGACGCAGGGCACCATATTCACCAGAGGTCGTTCTGAATAGGATGCTCACTGGTTTGGCCTGGAACAAATTGCTGGGAGACGTCTTTGGATTTGATGTACAGGAGAATACAGGATTACCAAGACTTGCACAAGTTGCCTTGCTCTGCTCTTTATCACTTGGTGAAGCTGGGGTTTGGCCCTCAAGGGAAGACATGTTTTTTTTTATCTGTAAAATACAACGAATAAGTAGCTGATCAATCATTTCATTCAATATTAGGGTGGCCATGCTACACCTTGTGAATAAATACTTGCAGGGTTATTCACTAAAGGGTGAAGAGTTTGGAGAAGGCAGGACAATCTAGGACAACATAGCTGAACTCGAAAAATCTTCCAATTCGGCTCACTTTCCAGTTCAGCTATGTTGTCCTAGATCAGGGCATCTTAAACTGTGGGTCGCGACAGGCGGGGCACGCACAGTACTTGTGTGAGGAGCCCGGGCTCCAAGCAAGATTTTCTTATTATAGTTTAATATATGCAGTGTAATTATTGAGGTCCCGGGCCCCCCTGTGCACTTGGTACCTTCCTGACCACATGTGTGCAGGAAGGTTTTTTTTTTCCTTTTCAGACGGCGTAGCTTTCTGTAACATGCCAGAAGCGGAGCACAGCTGCTGGAGGGTAAAAGTAAGTTTTATCCAGCACACAACCTGGAGGGGGGTTAAGAGTGAGTTGGGGAGGTGAGATACACACCGAACTACGGGGGGGGAGGGATGATGGGCGGTTAGGTAAGATCTTCCTGAGGGCTTCTTCACATCGTCTCCAAACCAGAATGTTTTCTGTCTGGTCCACAAACACATCCCTGTAGATTTCAATGTTTTTTCTGAGTGTAGTTCACACCACTGGGATTTGTCCTGAGCTTAAAGCACAGTTTTTTTTGCCTCGGTCACAAAAGGAGCTGGCTACTGCTATGCTCCCGCGGTGCTCGTGCGGCTGAATGTGTCAGGCGCTGCAGACAGAAAGGGGCAGGACACCTCTCCCCCATGTGCAACGTTGACCACATTCGGCCACACGAGCACCGCGGGAGGACAGAATGCTGGGGCCTCTAGGACGCACTGGAATGCAAGTCGGTCGACTCCCTGCGTTCAGGGGCGGGAGGGGGTGTGGAGTTGTATTGAAGTCAATGGCGCTGCAGCCATGCCCCCCGCCCACAGTGCGATCGCCTGCATTCCGGTCCAGTGCAATCTGCAAAAATAGTGCTTGCAGCATTTTTGCGGATCGCACTGGACCAGAACGCAGGCACTAATGTGCCTGGGTTCCAGGTGCAGGCGATCGCACTGTGGTTGAGGGGCCTGACTGCTGTGCCATTGACTTCAATGCACCACCACGCCCCCTCCCGCCCCTGAATGCAGGAGTTTTTTCGTTGGTAGATCTCATTGAGCTCGTCATTTGAAAAGTAGATCTCCAGACGAAAAATTGTGGGCACCCCAGTCCTAGATTGTTCCCTTCTCCAAACTCTTCACCCTTTTGTGAATAACCCTGTTAGTTATCACACTCACACTTAGCATGTTTAAATACCTACCTGTAGTACTTCTCTCAGGGAACCTTCTGTGCCTGGTCTACCTAACGTCGCTCAGCTTTTCTTACACCATCTTCCCAGCTGGTCTGTGCACACAACACAAATGAAGCCCAAACTCCATTGACTTCATTGGAAAGCCAGATCCTGTGCCTGTTGATGGGTCATGACTTGGTGTGGCCACACATTCTCTGTGAGCTCAGTGTCCAGCTGGGAAGAAATTGGAAGGAAGACTGAGTGGTACCAGGTAGGTTGAGCAGATAGCATGTGTTCAGGTTTTATGATCTTCCATGGAGGGGGTTTTATAATGAATGTATCCAGTACTAATCCAACTGTGACTTACAATAAAAGACATTTGTAAATCTCGGGCGGTTTCTGTTTCTTGCATTGAACATTTCTCAGTTGTGTTGGTAATCATTATAAAAATAAAGTTTGTATAAGGCCCCATTCACACTGAGCGACATGAAAATCGCGCGATTTTAGATGAGCGATATTGAGCGTCTTGTCGTGCGACTTTTTCCTATTGGGCTGTATGCAATCAGCAGCAAAATCGCTTGAAAAAAGGGTCATGTAGGAGCTACAAGCGATATTGAGCGACGAGATGTGAACAGCTCCATTGAAATGGATTGGAGAAGCTACATAGAGCGATATCGCGTGGAAATATGAGCGATATCGCTGCAAAAATCGCTCAGTGTGAATGGGGCCTTAATCTTCACCTTTGTCTTATAGCAGGGGTGTGATCTTCAGTCTGCTGGCCCCCAATTGGACAGTGGCGGTGACAATCAAGGGTTAAGAGCTGTTAGCCCCTAGCTTTCATTGTGACCGTTGGGGGTGCATGGTCATTCTTGGGGGAGGGGGGTTGGTGCGTGGGGTTCTGGCGGTGGATGCACGTTACCAGGAGGGGGTTGGTGTTCTACCATTGGATGCTGGTTACCTCTGGGTCCGATGGCTCTGTGCGGCTTCCCACCCAGCTCACTGACGTCACTGGTTGCCAGGAGATGGGGTGGACACCAGCCACAGAAATCCGGTTCAGCTCCTGGCAACCAGTGACGTCTCAGGTTGCTAAGAGCTCTCAGCTGCCCCCCCCCCTTCCGTGACCTCCCGCTTGACCCAGTGAGATGCTGCCTAAGGCAACCATCTCATTACAGTATATATGTATATATATACACACACACACAATTTACTTTAACATAGTGACAGGGTGCAGCCGTACACCATATTAAAAGGTACAACTTATGCCCATAACACCAGCCAATGCATGGAGTCGCTGTGAGAATTGTATTAGAAGAATGGCGCTGACCTCAGCAGTGGCACCGCCTGTATTGCTATGTATCCCCCGGCTCACCTGTTACGCCGTGCTCCGGGTCCACCTCGTACCTCTGGCTCCGTGCTGTGTGTGCTGCTGTCCCCATAGCAACCGTTGGTCCCGCCTCTTTGTTGACAGCACGAGCTCGGTAGGCGGGGCTGAACTACAATTCCCGGCATCCGTCGCGGCCTAAGGAACACCTCGCCTGTCAGCTGCCTGTGGACCGGGTGTCAGCGCAGTTGTTTTTGTACAGACGTCACTGGCTGGGGGATTGGAGGTGACACCGAGCGAAGGACGGGATCCCGGCATATGTAAACACGAGGCCTGGGGGTCCCCAGGGCCTGTCTGCCTGACAGCGGTAAATAGCTGTGGTGGTATACGGGGGTGTAAGGGGGCTCTGTGGCGAGGGGGAGGTTCCCGGGCACTGTTATCTAATGCATGTCACCAAGTCATCTGACCACATAGAGTTCACCAACAGCTGTATCCCAGCCCCAATCTCCGGGTACAGGGACTCCTGAAAATGGTGGCAACATCCTGGCTTTTCACAGATTATCACACCTGTACTGAGCCATCGGCCGGGTGCCATTGCTGACCGCATTTTACTGACTGATTTAGTGGGTTGAACTCTTGAGTGGTGTGACTTCACTGGCTGCATGCTTGTTTATGCTGAGTGATGCAGAAAATAATGAAGGAGGTGACAGCCTGGCATCTAGCATCCTTAGAAGGAGATCAGACATGGAAGCTTACATAGTTCTCCCAGACAGTTTTCCTTTACATTTCTTGAAACTAGAGCAGACAGAATATAGGGCAGTTGCCAATAGTAACCAAATCAGCTTCTTTCATGTTTAAGCTTAAAGGATCATTACAGCCTCGTGTGTTTTGCGTGCTAGCAAGCAGTAGATACATGCAACAACAAAATGAACCAAATAGGTTTAAACTTACCTGTGTCTCCGCGTGCTGCCGTCTGAAGATTCTTGGGGAGCCTCAAAGGATTATGGGGCGGGCGCGTGCCCAGTTCAGATCTTCAGCTGGGAGAAGAGGAGAGACACAGGGTAAGTCAATGCAGGCAGCGTGCACCCGCACAGGCTCCGTGGGACACAAAAGACAGCAGTCAGCGCTGGATCAGAGACTGGCACCAGCGCTGGAAGGACCCCTGAAAACTACTGGAAAGAAGATGATGATCGGATCAAGAGGCATCATTTAAGGTAAGTCCTTAAAGCAGCATGGGGGGGGGGGGGGATTTGACTTTAATGTCACTTTTTAATTGAACAGCCTGAAGCTGGAAGCTAATTGGTTGCCAGTCTTTTCTGCATGTTGGATGGAGTTAAGATCATCCATAATAAACGATAAGTTCCGACTCTCACCTAAACCTTTCTTTAGTTTTGGACACAGTGGGGAGGGGATAGAACCTCTGTCAGGTTTTTTATTGTGTTTACCATCTGTGCTGGGGAGATTTCCCTTCACTTCCTGCAGACCTTGGAGGTGATGAGAAATCCCTCCACTGGGGGTGAGCTTGGGTTTTGAGTACGGTCATATTGGGCCAATGGCATCTATCCGGCTGGATCACCGGCTGAAAATAAAGGACAATAGCTTGAAAAAAGAAAACAAATCCAGCCGCTACATCTAAGGACTAGTAAGCTGCAATACATCATATTTTGTGTTTTTGGGGTTAGGCCCATTGTAAGGAGAGATGGATATCCCCCTGACCACCTTGTATTTACCTGCACAGGGCTCCCCTGCTACTTCTATGGCTGCCTCCACAACATACCTGGACTTCCTCCTTCCATGCAAAGGTAGGCCCATGCACTGTCAGATGACAGAAGAGGTGACAACATTCTCCTTCTAACCCAGGGGGAGCAACTCCCACCCTCCAGTTGTGCTTTAAATGCAAATCCCATCATGCCTCTGAGAGTCATGCCTGTAAACGTCAGTCTTGCAATGCCTCATGGGACTTGTAGTTTCACAATAGCTGGGGGTCCTCAGTTGCCCACCTCTGATACCAGCCAATACCGGATATTTTATGGCAGCTGCAACGGAGGTATGAGCAGCGGAGTAGCACTAGCCAGGTTAGTATAAGGTGGTCTGAGGTAAGCTTTTCTTGTCACTTTGCCCTAAATAGGCATGGCCGCAGGGTCTCTTTACAAAATACAACGGTATAGAGCAGGGGCAGGCAACCTTGGCACTTCAGCTGTCCCATGACACCTCTGGGAGTCATGCCTGTAAACGTCAGTCTTGCAATGCCTCATGGGACTTGTAGTTCCACAACAGCTGATGTGTCGAGGTTGCCCACCCCTGATATGGACTGTAGCTCACTTTAGTTAGGTCTGCGTTGCTTCATCAGCCAGCATTGTCTTGGGGAAGTTTGGTTGCACCAGCACAGCAGTAACTTGTCTCTAGAGACTCTAATGTTGCCTCCTGAGCTGTTGGGGAAGCACAGGTTCCTGCGTCTTGTTTTCTTAATGCTCAGCTCTGGCTTCCTGTGTGGTGACTTCATATCATGACCTTCAAGGTGCAGAATTGGTTCACTATTTCATCAGCTCTGTCAACAAGCATTTTAATGTATAAGGAGATCTATTTGAGCGGTGAGGACAGTGTTTTGTGTACAGACAAGGAGCAGTAGACAGTCCGGAGGCTTGTGAAGTCACTGGAAGGGATGCTGCTGGTTTCATGTTATTGCATCACTCCCAGACAGGAAAGAGTCAAGTTGATGAGAGGTCTGGTGATCTGCAGAGACGAGGCTCATCAGTATGGATATGATGCTCGGACATGTTCCTCTCCCTGGATGAGGATTTCAGTAGGAGGACGGCTGCACAGTTTTAGCCTCCAGTCATATAATTATAGACATTTAACACAAGTCTACATTGAGAAACCGGCTTGACTCATTCCTCCTGGAGGCTGGGGAATCTTGTGACTCTCGGATGACGTGTTTGTTCACTTCAGAGGTTCTTCTGCACATTTCTTCTAGGCATCCATTTTTTATTGCTACTACTTCAATATTATTATTTTTGAACGAATGCAAAACTAGATAAAACCCAAACTGAATGGCATTAAGGTCTCATTCACACCGAGCCGTCTTGTATCCCCTTTCCTTAACCACTTCCTGACCAGGTGTTTGGCCCCCCTTCCCGGCCACGCCATTTTTCAGTGTTCAGCACTGCGGTACTTTGACTGACGTCTATTCCGTCATGCAACGCTGTACTGAAATGAATTTTATACCATTTTTGGGGGACAGATAGAGCTTTCTTTTGGTGGTATTTATTCACCACTATTATTTTTTACTATATTTCGGGAAAATTCCTGAAAATTTTGAAAAAAAAGGTTTTTTTTTACATTATGTTAGGAAACATTTATTATTACCCAATTATTTTGGTAAAATATAAAAGACAGGGTCACGTCGGGTAAACAGACAGCAAACATGTCATGCTTAAAAATTGCGCGCACCCGTGAAATCGCAAAAAACTACCATACTCAAAATTGACCATAGGCAAAGCTTTGAAAGCTTTTACAGCTCATCAGTTTAGTGTTATCAGTGATTGATTGCCCTAGACTTATTGCTCTCACTGCGGCGTTGATGGCGATATGTAACATGTGCGGCGTAATGGGCGCAATCGTCACTTTCGCAGGCATGCACCCCTGACTCATGTTTGCATGTGTGTATGTATGGGTGGGAACTTTAAAAAACATTTTTGTTTTTTTAATTCTTTTTTATGTGCGACTTTAAATGTTTTGGGGTAAACTTACATTTTTTTTTTCCTATTTTTTTTTCCCACTTAACTTTATTGCTATCACAGAGGGGGCTGAGAAACCCCTCTATGTGACAGCAAAAGATGTGACAGGTCCTCTTTATGGAGACATCAGGGGTCTCCAAGACCCCTAATGTCACCTAGGACCCCCCAAAAGAAGCTGATGAAGCACAGATCTGCTCCATCAGCTTCTTTCCAGCTTCTGAAGCTGGAGAGTGACACAAGAATGCGGAAGTGATGTAACCCACCCCTGATATGGACTGTAGCTCACTTTAGTTAGGTCTGCGTTGCTTCATCAGCCAGCATTGTCTTGGGGAAGTTTGGTTGCACCAGCACAGCAGTAACTTGTCTCTAGAGACTCTAATGTTGCCTCCTGAGCTGTTGGGGAAGCACAGGTTCCTGCGTCTTGTTTTCTTAATGCTCAGCTCTGGCTTCCTGTGTGGTGACTTCATATCATGACCTTCAAGGTGCAGAATTGGTTCACTATTTCATCAGCTCTGTCAACAAGCATTTTAATGTATAAGGAGATCTATTTGAGCGGTGAGGACAGTGTTTTGTGTACAGACAAGGAGCAGTAGACAGTCCGGAGGCTTGTGAAGTCACTGGAAGGGATGCTGCTGGTTTCATGTTATTGCATCACTCCCAGACAGGAAAGAGTCAAGTTGATGAGAGGTCTGGTGATCTGCAGAGACGAGGCTCATCAGTATGGATATGATGCTCGGACATGTTCCTCTCCCTGGATGAGGATTTCAGTAGGAGGACGGCTGCACAGTTTTAGCCTCCAGTCATATAATTATAGACATTTAACACAAGTCTACATTGAGAAACCGGCTTGACTCATTCCTCCTGGAGGCTGGGGAATCTTGTGACTCTCGGATGACGTGTTTGTTCACTTCAGAGGTTCTTCTGCACATTTCTTCTAGGCATCCATTTTTTATTGCTACTACTTCAATATTATTATTTTTGAACGAATGCAAAACTACATAAAACCCAAACTGAATGGCATTAAGGTCTCATTCACACCGAGCAGTCTTGTATCCCCTTTCCTTAACCACTTCCTGACCAGGTGTTTGGCCCCCCTTCCCGGCCACGCCATTTTTCAGTGTTCAGCACTGCGGTACTTTGACTGACGTCTATTCCGTCATGCAACGCTGTACTGAAATGAATTTTATACCATTTTTGGGGGACAGATAGAGCTTTCTTTTGGTGGTATTTATTCACCACTATTATTTTTTACTATATTTCGGGAAAATTCCTGAAAATTTTGAAAAAAAAGGTTTTTTTTTACATTATGTTAGGAAACATTTATTATTACCCAATTATTTTGGTAAAATATAAAAGACAGGGTCACGTCGGGTAAACAGACAGCAAACATGTCATGCTTAAAAATTGCGCGCACCCGTGAAATCGCAAAAAACTACCATACTCAAAATTGACCATAGGCAAAGCTTTGAAAGCTTTTACAGCTCATCAGTTTAGTGTTATCAGTGATTGATTGCCCTAGACTTATTGCTCTCACTGCGGCGTTGATGGCGATATGTAACATGTGCGGCGTAATGGGCGCAATCGTCACTTTCGCAGGCATGCACCCCTGACTCATGTTTGCATGTGTGTATGTATGGGTGGGAACTTTAAAAAACATTTTTGTTTTTTTAATTCTTTTTTATGTGCGACTTTAAATGTTTTGGGGTAAACTTACATTTTTTTTTTCCTATTTTTTTTTCCCACTTAACTTTATTGCTATCACAGAGGGGGCTGAGAAACCCCTCTATGTGACAGCAAAAGATGTGACAGGTCCTCTTTATGGAGACATCAGGGGTCTCCAAGACCCCTAATGTCACCTAGGACCCCCCAAAAGAAGCTGATGAAGCACAGATCTGCTCCATCAGCTTCTTTCCAGCATCTGAAGCTGGAGAGTGACACAAGAATGCGGAAGTGATGTAACCTACATCACGTCTGCATTCTGACAGCGGAGAGGGGACTGGAGGGAGATCGTGTACCGAATTGTATGTTAACAGGCATCGCTGCCTGTTTTTAAATTGATGGCGTTTCCCGCTCGTGCGCGCAGCACAGCGTGCCCGAGTGTGCGGGGCTAACAGGCCGTGTATACACGGCCTGTTACATCCAGGAAGCTCCCGGCCGGCTGTATATGTACAACGGCCGGCCGAGAAGCAGTTAAGGCCGTATTCACACCTAGGCGTCCTGTAGCCCCTTTACGTAGGACCTCATTCACCCCTAGGCGTCCTGTAGCCCCCTTCCCTAGGACCTCATTCACCCCTAGGCGTCCTGTAACCCTTTCCCTAGGACCTCATTCACCCCTAGGCGACCTGTAACCCCTTTCCCTAGGACCTCATTCCCCCCTAGGCGTCCTGTAGTCCCTTTTCCCTAGGACCTCATTCACCCCTAGGCGTCCTGTAGCCCCTTTAAGTAGGACCTCATTCACCCCTAGGCAACCTGTAACCCCTTTCCCTAGGACCTCATTCACCCGTAGGCATCCTGTAGCCCCTTTACCTAGGACCTCATTCACCCCTAGGCGTCCTGTAGCCCCTTTACCTAGGACCTCTTTCGCACCTAGGTGACCTGTAGCCCCTTTACCTAGGACCTCATTCACCCCTAGGCGTCCTGTAGTCCCTTTACGTAGGACCTCATTCACCCCTAGGCGTCCTGTAGCCCCTTTACGTAGGACCTCATTCACCCCTAGTTGTCCTGTAGCCCCTTTACGTAGGACCTCATTCACCCCTAGGCGACCTGTAACCCCTTTCCCTGGGACCTCTTTCACACCTTGGTGACCTGTAGCCCCTTTCACTAAGGCCTCCTGTAACCCCTTTCCCTAGGACCTCTTTCGCACTTAGGTGACCTGTAGCCCCTTTACGTAGGACCTCATTCACCCCTAGGCGTCCTGTAGCCCCTTTACGTAGGACCTCATTCACCCCTAGGCGTCCTGTAGCCCCTTTACGTAGGACCTCATTCACCCCTAGGCGTCCTGTAGCCCCTTTACGTAGGACCTCATTCACCCCTAGGCGTCCTGTAGCCCCTTTACGTAGGACCTCATTCACCCCTAGGCGTCCTGTAGCCCCTTTACGTAGGACCTCATTCACCCCTAGGCGTCCTGTAGCCCCTTTACGTAGGACCTCATTCACCCCTAGGCGTCCTGTAGCCCCTTTACGTAGGACCTCATTCACCCCTAGGCGTCCTGTAGCCCCTTTACGTAGGACCTCATTCACCCCTAGGCGTCCTGTAGCCCCTTTACGTAGGACCTCATTCACCCCTAGGTGACCTGTAACCCCTTTCCCTAGGACCTCTTTCGCACCTTGGTGACCTGTAACCCCTTTCCCTAAGGCCTCCTTCACTCCTAGGCTGCTTTGTTGATACAATTTATCAGTCATGTGACTGGAGAAGCCATGTTGCTATGCCAACTGGTGCTGTCCTTCCTCCTGATCCACTCCCTGGCCAGGCCAGTTTCCCTTGCTGCTACTGCCTTCATAGACAAGATGGCCGTGCCTAGTGGTGACAACAAGACTTTTGGGGGCACCTAAAAAGAGTTTGTGGGGCTAATGACGTCTGCAGAATCTGCACATATAAGTTACTTTTATACAAGTACACAAATCTAATTGCCTGATTGGGAAAAAGGGGTCAAGCACTCTTTAAAATAACAAAGTTAAAGAAGGACTGCAGGCAAAACTTTTATTAACCCTTGCAGTGGGGCTACCCCTCCTGTACTGTAAGGGTTAACTGCTTGTTTTTGTCTAGGTGCTAAAATAAAAATAGTTATACTCACCTGCACTGTGGAGTCGGCTTATTCTTCGGCTGGTCCTTTCAGTGTCTCTCCCCGTCCTCTGCAGCGGTCTAAGGTGCTGTAAATCATTGCATTCTATACACAGTATATAGATGTGAGGATGCCGAGGAACATTCCAATGCTGCAATGGCGGAGGAGACACATTTTAGAGACTGAAGAAGCAGGGAGCCGGTTCAGCATTTCGGATGATTATAACTTTTTTTTTTAAAGCACCGAGACAAAAACGAGCACTTAACCCCGTGCGGGGGTAGCCCTACTACAAGGGTTTAAAACGTTTTGCCCAGAGTTCTTCTATAAAAAGAAAAGCGTAGTATGTTTTTGTTTACTGCATCTGTTCAGCTACCTTTTAATTATCATACCCGGAAAAATGGACCCGCTTGTGAAATAACAGATATAGAATAAAGAAGACCCATTTGTCATGTGACATATTACAGTCCATGATTCTCATCATCATAGTTCTATCCTGAGAGTTTTTACAGCAACATATAAAGAGTTCAGCGAGGAGTTTCTTGTAGAAAATAGAAGAGGTTCTCTGCTTCCTCCATTCTGTCCACACAGGAAGAGGAAATAAGAGCGGGTTACGAAACTATGTGTAGGTGTGATATGAAACGGTTGTGTTAAGTAAACTGAAACCTGCATTAAACTTCGAATGAAATAAAACAATATATTTGATTGTGAATGTGATTTCTACAGGGTGCCATCCGTCACGGGTGTTGTTACAGGATGTGGCTCGCAGTCTGAGAGCTGGGGCCAGTCCAGATGGATGGGTCTCTCAGTGTAGGGAGCGGGTATGCTAAAACTTGCACTTCTACAGACAGGAGACACATCAGAGGTCAGTCTGAGACTTGTTCAGATAAACAAGGGACATAATTGGGCCCTTCTGGGAATAGTAGTTCTAGCACATCTAGGAAGCTGGTGGTGGTGGTGAGTATGTCAAATAACAGTAGGAATCCATAGACCTCAGATGACTCACCCAATTGTCCCCAATCCCCTAATGGCTATGGGGTACCTGCAGATACCAGAAGCCAATGCAGCTCAGAGGATCTAGTTCTAGGACAGGTTGCACTTCTGATTTTCCCCTAAATCGCCATTGTTGGAAGGTGTCTGCCCACAGCACCTTCCAGACCTTTGTTTAGGCTTGCCGCCTAATTCGGCATGACTTATGACGCTCTAGTGCAGTGGTGGCAAACCTTGGCACTCCAGCTGTTCCAAAACTACAAATCCCAACGTGCATCTGCCTCTGGGAGTTATGTCTGTGGCTGTCGGAGCCTTGCAATGCCTCATGGGACTTGTAGTTCCAAAACAGCTGGAGTGCCAAGGTTCGCCACCACTGCTCCAGTGTCTATGGGCATCTTTGCCCACCGCTTATATTCTGGTCAATATTGAGGCTCTTTTGCCCAACAGGCAGGTGATTGGCAGGGATGCTAGCCTCTTAATTCACCCTTTAGCCCAGGGGTGGGCAAATCTGTCCCTCAAGCTGTTGGGAAACTACAAGTCCCATGAGGCATAGCAAGCCTGACAGTTACAGGCATGGGGCCTGAGGTGTTTCAGGGAAAGTGCACTAATTTATTTTTGCCCCTGTGCCCTGACCTAACAGATCGGGATGTTGTTACAGGATGTAGCTCGCAGATCCGATGCCTGGGGGCTCTGATGTTTGTTGACATCCCACACCACATGTCTCCTGATTGTGTTTGCTCATTACAGCCCCATAGACGCCTATGGGGCTTTTCTACCTCTGTCTCCTGGTTGGAAGACAGTTTTATTGATGTCTATGGGGCTGTAGTGTGCAGGTGCGGCCAGGAGAGGAAGACTTGTGCCATGTGATGTCGACAAACACTGGAGACCCTGGTCATTGGATCTTGGCAAGTATACATCTGTGGGTTGGGGGGGGGGTGGAATTGGTTAGGTAGGGCACAGGGGCAAAAAAATAAGTACACTGTGCTTTAAAGTTCACTGAACCTTTGAAGTATAACTAAAGGCAATTTTTTTTTTCAATTTGGATAGAGTGGTGAGGGGGTTAGAACAACGGTCAGGTTCTTATTGCTGTCTGTGTCCCTGTTAGGGAGAATCACATTCTCTACCTGTCCTGATCACTGGTGTCACTGGGAATGAAAGCAAGGGGAATCCAAAATGTGTTTGCAGCA
>NW_017306558.1:971641-1035513 GCF_000935625.1 Nanorana parkeri
AATGGAGACATTGCTCCTGTGACAACTGTCTAAGAGGTGATTTCCCTCACTTTGAAAAGCCAACCCATCACTTCCTGTAGCTTTTACTTGACAGGCAGTGAAGTAAAATCTCCCTAATGGCACAGATAGCAAAAACACAACTGACAGCACTGTTAACCCGTTACAGCAGCTCCTCTATCCAAAATGAAAAAGCTTATCTATAAACGGAATACGTAAATTGGACAACAATTTTAAGTCCAAAATCATTTTTTGCCACTTCCTTCTACATGCATATAACAATTCTTGTGTGTCAATGAGGCCTAGAGTTCACATTTAAACACAAGTGCTGATATGTGATGCTTAACTGGTAGCTGTGTTTTAAAGATGCAGTTATCCTTTAAGGGATAAGATAAAGTGCTACGGAGAGGAAACTGGAGAGAGAAACCAAACCGGTTGTCAATATTTGCATTTGTTTCTCACCACAGCTTTTTGGTCTCATCTGTCTCTAAAAAATACCAACTTTTACTGTCACACCCATCTTTGCCTCCAGCTTTTCTTTGTAACACTACACATATACGAATCACATTTAAAGATACAGGGCTAGAGTAGGATTCTGAGCCACTGTGGAACCCAGCTCAAAATGCATGGTCTGCTTATCTTCTAAACCCTAACCCCCTTCCCTCTCAGTATGCTTTCCTTGGAACCCTGAAACCCAGCGTCCACCACCCATGGTGCCTAAGTGAGGGTGACGTCATTAGGCCTTTTGGCGAGGTCCCAGAAAATCTGAAGATCCCTAAGCTCATGAGATGATGGTACTACACAGTACTAGTGCTTGTGAAATTTGGGATCCTCAGCCTCAACGAGGAGCAGAAACTAAAGCCTAAAAAAGAAAACAAATGAAGCCACCACATTTAAGGATTGATAAGCTGCAATATATTAAATTTTTTGTTTTTGGGTTTAGATATACGGTAATGAGAGGTCCTACACAAAAAAGCAGGGTTTCCCCTTTACATCAGGAGCCCCCTTCACATCAGGATCCCTGCTTTCACATCAGTCACGCTAGGAGCCTCCCTTCACATCAGAGTCCTCATCTTTCACATGAGTGACGCTGTGCAAAAATTTCAAGTCACCCCTGAGGGAGCCAGAAGACACCCCATGGTGCCAAGGCAGCCTTGTTGATAAAGACTGGTCTAGAGGTTATCAACCTGTAAAACCTCAGGACCCACATTTGTCCTTGGTTATTAAGTCGCGACCCAAGTCGCACCGCACTGGAACACATGGCATTGCGGTACTGCATGTTTCGGTGCAAGCGATCAAACTGGGCGGGAGGTGTGTTTGGGGTGCCATTTAAATGAATGGTACCGCAACCCACCTCCCGCACCAGAACGAACAGTAGGTGCCATTGATGGTAGTTTGCGATTAAAACACTGACAGACACACACAACCACAGACACAATCTCACACACTCAGACACACGCATACACACGGCAGAAATTTTTTAGGGGTTCAGTGTGGGCTGCTGTGCTGTGACGGGGCTCCATCCATATGTGCATTGCTTGTACAGTTCCCTTGCACTCCTTGTTGAGGTGCGGGGAGCCAGAATGTGACGTCACTCCGGTCACGTGAGGGAGCTGTAAGCAATGCACGTATGGATGGAGCTCTCTTGCAGCCATATCGCCAGCCCACCCCACCTCAAACTGACACTCGGCGCCAGGCAGCATAATTTGGGTACGAGAACTGACAGTGCTGCGCTATAAGGGACGCTGAGGAGCCTCTCACCCAATGCAGTGGAAGGCATGCGGCGACCCACTCGTTGAGAACCACGGGTCTAGACCATTGCCCACATAGCAGTCCGGATCTCCATCGGGCTGACATGCCCCTTGCACAGCGCCTCACTCAACAACTGTTTAGGTGCCTGGGGGTTTTTGATGGGCGCACTGTGTGTGTGTTGGGGGGGAAGTCGTGCCTGTCGGACTGCTGCGAGAACAGCGGTTTCCAGCATGCTGCCAGCACAGGACAGCTTGATGTAGTAGTAGTAGTAGTCAGGGATCCCAACCTGAAATAAGTCATTTCAGGGAGGTACAACAGGGGTGCAACAACAAGGAAGAGAGCACCCCCCCCCCCCCCTGAAGTGATGGCAGATAGCAAAGAAGCTAATGCTTCCTTTGCTATCTGCTGTTTTTTTTAGTGTTCTGACAGCTTCTGCCGTCAGGACAAAAAAACAAAACAAAAACCAGCATAGGAACTAATACCTAGATTGCTATTGGCTATTTCAATTTGCAATAGCCAATAGCAAGATGGCTATTGCACCTGCCCTCTGCTGCTGTCAGTCAGCAGAGGTGGACCTGATGGAGAAGTTGAGGTCCACCTCTGCTGATTGACAGCAGCAGTGGGCGGGTGCAATAGCCAGCCTGCTATTGGCCATGGCAATTTGAAATAGCAATCTAGCTATTAGTTCCTATGCCGTTTTTTTTTTTTTTTCTGACTGATGGCGGCCGGTGCCCCGATGTCAGAAAGAAAAAAAAAGACAGCACGGAAAGGTTTACTCTGCTAGATAGAGCAGAGTAAACCTTTCCGGGAGAAAATGTTTCTCTCCCGGATGTCCGGGAGCCGCTATCTTCTAGCGGGAGACTCCCGGGACATCTGAGAGAGTTGAGATGTCTGAGTAATAGTAAAGCTTTTTCAATACATTTAAAATAACACACTCCTGTACTTTTTCTAAGGCCCCATTCACACTTGGCGATTCGCAAATCGCGCGTATGTCGCGCGATTTGCATTTTGCATGATGTCGCGCGATATCGTGCAAATGCTTGCATCAAAAACGGTTGAATCGCGGCAAAATCTGCTCCAAAAAGGGTCCTGCTGTAGCGACACACGACCCGCGACAGCAGGACCCTTTGCCCCATTGCAAAGCATTGAAGAGCAATATCGCGCGGTAAATAGCCGCGATCTCGCGGGAATTACCGCGCGATAAATCGCTCAATGTGAACTGGGCCTTATTATGCTGCCTGACTGCATATCAATATGTGGCTTGAATTGGGCTTTAATCACAGGTGTTCTGTAAAAGAGGGTTTCTGTTTCTGGGAAGGAAATTAGAAGCTCACTTGCTTGGAAATGTTTTTTTTCTCTTGCACAGTTCTGCAGCGTAACAAACTTTTAATCAAAAACATAAAAGACCTTTGTGGTCCCACTATGTGAAAAGCAGTGCCGAGCTGTATAAAATCGGATCATTTTGTTCAATATGTCATGGCTTTGCAGCTGAGAAGCTAATGGACACGGTGACACTTGTGGCTTATCAGGGGATGGATGTATGAAGGTCAGCCCTATGAATATATGTGGCTTGAATGATGATTTTAATTGTTAGGTAGTTACTTTACATATACAGCTAACATTTATATTCAAGTAAACTAATGGCACTTTGTATTAGACCATTAGACCATTTTTCAGCCTGGATTGTCCCTGAAATAGAATTAATTGTAATGGAATTAATTGGTACTTGAGAATATTTAATAAATATAATTATTTATTTGCAATGGAACATAAATCAAAGGAAGCATTAGCATGACTAATGGTTCAATATTCTGACCAAAACACCATTCAGAAAACTCTTCTGATTAGTATAGCAAAGTGCGCTTTAGTTTCTTGGAGTGTGTTAGCCTTTTTCAACTCTTTCTTATCTGAGTATTGACCAGAAGACATTAGTTTGAATTCTTGACATTTTTTCTTTCTTTCTAGGAAAACATGTCTGAAAACTCTAGTGACAGTGAATCATCTTGCGGGTGGACAATCATCAATCATGAGGCAAGTGACTGTATCCTTTTTCTTTTATCATACAACATCTTCTCTTCCATATCTGTATATGTCAGTGTCTAAAAAAACCCTATAATTTGTTAGATTTTAAGTCCTGCATGGCTGGGGGTATTCTGCATTGCTGTATAATCATTATACAGCAATGCAAAATAGCATCAACATCAACTATGCAAGACTACAAGTCCCAGCAGTGCATTATATTTTTAAGTAGGAATGCACAGAGTACTCGGGCTTGTGAAAATGCCCCGATACTAAGCTTAGATACCAGTGTTCTGTCGAGAACGCCGACGTAGTCGGATTTGCTGACCTCAGCATCTGGGCTTGTGCACAGACCAATATTATCAAGGAAACTGGGTAGGAGGGTTGCAGTGGGTTAAAGTAGAACCTAAGAGTGATGGTCCATATAGTTAGTATATTCATTGAATACGGTTCATTTTAACTACTTAAAGGAACATTTCTGATTGCATCAGCTTCACGGTACAACAGATGGAGTTTTACTTTAGGTTTGAAGGGGAACATGTTCAGGGGCTGCTGAAATAGGAAGGGAAGGAAAGGTGCTCTTGACACAAAGCCATTATGGTCTTTCCTATCTGCAGCTGAAACGAAATCGGTTCATTTACTTGGGTACATTTCAGAGTAACTTGCTTGGGTAATGTTTAATAGTAAATAAACTGTTGCAGAGCACTGCTAAAATCCGGCAGGACACAGTTTGTTCTGAGTTATTTTAGTCTGGTACCTGCCAGGTCCTGGGTTGTAGCCAGCATTGTAAATGCGCTACTTTTTTATGCTGGTGACTCATCTTTTAGTCACTTAGCTGCTGCTAGATTAATTATTTATCCAGCACACTGTTTTTAATTTTAGGACTTCTTTTGTTCACAATTCAAAGAGACTTTCCATATTATACTCCTGCTCTTAGTTGGCCCACCTAGTACTTATGATTGTTCATTTTTAGTATCTTGTCACTGGTTTGTGTTACTCTATATCTTCAATGATGATCCTGATCATTTTTTGGAGGGTAGAGAAGAAAGGACACAGTGTTCAGAGTTACTTCCTGACTGGATCTGGACCATCGTCTCTCAGCCACGAGCTGGCTATGATTTCAAGACTTAAAAGAGAATTATGGGGTGAGTGAAAAACACTCATCCCCATATTTCAAGCCGACCTCTGGCATGGAAGCTGTCGCAGGTCGGCTCTATTGTTCGGGAAGTGAGCGAACACATACCACTGATCGCTGACTTCCCGATCATCTCCCTGCAGAGAGCCGTGACTGTCAGTCACCTCTCCCCACAGGGATTCCCCCCTCCCTTTTCTGATCCTCCAGTGCTGACTGGAGGAACAGAAAGGCAAGGGGCGGCAGAGATGGCTCCGCTTCTAGAGAGGCAGAGCCAGCTGTCAATCAGCCATCGTGGTGGATCTCAACAGTATTGTCGGGATCTGTCCCGGCTCTGTGCTCTCTGCATATAGCAGGCAATAGCCCACTATATATGGAGTTTTGGGT
Source organism: Nanorana parkeri (assembly GCF_000935625.1). Classification (NCBI taxonomy): domain Eukaryota; kingdom Metazoa; phylum Chordata; class Amphibia; order Anura; family Dicroglossidae; genus Nanorana; species Nanorana parkeri. Next base: position 976,929 of record NW_017306558.1, read on the forward strand.
CACTGGAGGACATTAGTATAGTATATGTCCTCCTGTGACCCTGAAGAGAACTATGGCTAAAAAAGGTTAGGCCATAGTTCTCTTTTAAAGGGAAACTATAATTGTGTTGAGTCAGTTTTATAAGTTTGGGAGTAATGTTTTATACTGTTCATACTACATGTATGAACCCTTTTTAAAAAATTACAAATAAACATTTATTACATGACAAAGGATTCCCAGAGTACAGTGGGTTGTCTTCAAAGAGACCACAGCAGCAGTTACGTTTTCAGACACTGGTGTATCACATTGCAGTAATAATGAGCTGGGGCTTGGTGTGAACCCAAAAACTGGGTGACAGCCCCTCCCCCCCCCCCCTCAGCCCAATGAGTCAGGGCAGTTGTGGCAGGGTCATTCCCCGCTCTTCCTGATGTGTAGCTATGGGGTCAGGAAAGCACCTACCACGACTTATGTGGAAGGCACAGCTCATCACTACATTGAAAGCTTATAATTCATATTTTTACTAAGCTCACAGGTTTGCTCCAACCTGTCCGTCTATCTCCCATTCTGACTGCCTTTAGGCGATCCTTTAAGACTCATCTCTTCAGGGAAGCTTATCCCATCTCAACCTGACCACTGAACTATACTTTCTCAAACAATTCATCCCCACACAGCTACCTCCTCATGTATCACTTCCCCCTCCCTGTTAGATTGTAAGCCCTCACAGACAGGGCCCTCCTTACCATCTTGTATTGTATTGTAACTGTAATGTCTTCCTTATATTGTAAAGCGCTGCGCAAACTGTTGGCGCTATATAAATCCTGTGTAATAATAATAATTGTATATACAAATGTTTTTTTACAGTTTCTTTCTTTCTTCTAACAAGGATATGTTTCCTTTCTTTCTTTAGGGTTCAGATATAGAGACACTGCACTCAGAACCTGGGGAAGCTGACCTTCCATCAGAACACAGTACAACTTTTGTTGAAGATTTGCAGCCAGATGCCCCAGCAGAGACACCAGGTAAATGAAGAATACTAAAAGGAGTGTAAAATGAAAAAGTCATTTAAAGTCAGTGAACCAATTGTCCCTTGTTTAATCATTGATAGGTACATGTATCGATGAGGACTCTTTGTCTGCTGTAGAGAATATACGGTCTGCTACAGAAGAACATTTGCTGGCTGCTGAGGTAGGCATGTGTTATAAAGAAATATGGGCCGATATACACTGAATGGCCAGATTATTATGACCACCCCGTCAGTACTTGGTTGGGCCACGAGATGACTCCACGAGATTACTTTGTTGGGCCGCCTCGTGACTCCACGGGATGTTGAAAGGTGATGCAAGGAATCTGACACTGCACTGTTACACTTCTGTTGTCTTGTACCAGTCTTGCCACTCTCCGTTCTGCCCTAACATTGACTAGTCGCTGACAGCCACAATTCGCACGTTCAGACCCAGATTTTCGGCTGACAGTCCAGTCTTTAAACACTTTAACAACAGCTGCTCTTGAACATTTAACGAATTCTGCTGTTTTGCTGATACTCGCTCAATGGCTCCGAGCGCCAACAATCATCCCACGTTCAAAGGCTGTTAAATTGCGTTGTTTACCCATATCTTCAGAAAAAAAATCACTTCTACTGTCATGGTAAACAATCTGCTTCCCTATTTATAATGGTCTGGCCCTCTAGCAACTTCAGCGTGAAATTATAGCTAATTTGCCTACAAACGTCAGGTGGTCATAATAATCTGGCCACTCAGTGTATCTCTTCCATACAAAAATGTTACAGAGCCATTAATGGTGGCAGGTGACTTCATCTACTAAAGTATGGGCATCCTCTATATAGTTCCAGAACATATACAAGAGGGTTTTATGAATTGGTAATGAACACAGCCATTATCTTTTTTGGGCTTTCCTTCTCTTTAGGGTCACAGGAGTACATTTACTACTGACCTAAAGTCAGCAAATGGCAGGCCTATGCCTGCTATCAGTTGATTGGGCATAGCCACAGCACAGTCAAGAATGATGCCGACAATAATGTCGGGATCCACACGGTTTTTCTAATTGACAGCTGGCTCTGCACGTGGCTGAGAGCCAGAGCCAGCTCACCAGCCCCCTCCCCAGTCTTTAGCTGCAGCCAATGTTTCAGGAGCAGACAGATGGAGGAATCTTTTCAGGAGGAGGTGACTGACAGGCATTGCTCTCCACTGGGAGCAGAAACCGAGAGCTGACTGATCAGTGGTCATATGATCAGTCAACTCTCTGTCTTAGAGCCAGCGTAGGACAGCTGCAGTTATCCCACACCAGCTCTATGTATCGGGGATTGTATGTTTTACTCTTCTCTATACTTCTCCTTTAATATTAAGTGTCTTCTGTTTTGTTTTTTATTCGGGCATTGCGTATTGCTCTAGACACTTGTTTGCTGCAACTTAAAACACCATTTGCTGAGCCATAGTAGTATACGCAGATAGGGAATTCACACAATGTCATGTGACAAGAAGCTGGGGTTCGGTATGGAGCCGAGATATAAATGTGAGAAGTTTATATGGCAGTCAGTTAAAGTGACATTAAGGACAAAATTCCCCCACCCCACAGTGCTAATGTAAGTACTTACCTTAAATGACGCCTCTTAATCTGATCTTCTTTCCTGTAGTTTTCAGCTGTCCCTCCAGTCCTGGTGCGGGTCTCCGATCCAGCGCTGATTCCTCTGTCCCCCTCTCCTCTGACGTCCCACGGAGTCTGTGCGGGTGCACGCTGCTCCATAGACTTACCTTGTGTCTCTCCTCGTCTCCCGGCCGAACATCTGAACTGCGCCTGTCCGAGAAATTTTCAGATGTTCGGACGGGAGTGCGCGGCGGAGACACAGGTAAGTATTAACCCACTGAAAAAGTTTTTTTTCTTTTTTTTTTAATCGTTTTGCATATATCTATTGCTTGCTAGCACTAGATATATGGAAAAACATGCAAGGGTTTAATAACCCTTTAAATGCAACACAGTCTTTCCTGGATAGAATTAGCAGGTCACTTCATTTTGTGTGATGCATGGAGGGTATGGATTTTATGTTATGGAGGTTATGGATATTATATTTTGGAGGTTGTGTGTCTTGGGTGGCCTATATCATTAGGCCTGCTTCCCCTCAATCTGTCCAGTGCTAGAACGGCTGTACAGATAGGTCTACAAATCTAGGCAACTGGTGATGTGGCAGAGATCCAATTATTTGTACAGTATCTCCACAATGCACAATTGTTTACTCATAGACTTTAGATCCATTTGAAACTGTCTACTAGTACTTTATGAACTTGGAAGTTGTAAGAAAATGTAGTGTGCTGGAGGGTTTCTATGGCTGACACTACAGAGTGTTGCAAGCATGTGAGATACAGGCACGAACAAGATGATAGATGTAGACTAGACAGTACTGGCCTGAATCCTATCGGTGGGTCTAATGTTTAAAGGAGTTGTAAAGTCCCAGCATACCTATCCTGTTATGACATCAGCATTGTAATAGGAACACATTTTGGAGTTGTTTTTGATAATGGAATCCAAAGCTTACTTGAAAAAATACCTTTTTATGTAGGGAGTTCTGCCTTCCATCTGCCCATCATTGTCAACAACTTACTGGATTTCCAGTGTGCTTTGTATCTCTTTCCCTATTGCTTGATGTGATGCAATCTCAATTTCTCAAGGCTACATATCTCATCATGCATTGCTTCCAGCAAGCAGTGATACTGTTACATTGTTGAGAGGTTGAGTTGTAGTTCAGAAGGCAGGCTCTGTGAGAGTTGTGGCGCAAGGAAGTGTATATTTACGGGGCTGAGTGAATTTGTGTCAGTGCATTGAGGAAGTCCATCCTATGGGCATCTTCTGTAAGTACGTTTACAAACTTCTAGATGGAAATGACTGTTAGGAGTGGGATAGAACGTATGGAAACTCATTCTAGAAATACAGATTTCTTTTTTGTTTTTGATCATAGATCCCCATTAGGGCTGAGTTTGGGAATGCAGGAAGCTTTGTGTAATGCTGTGAGCAGCCAAACAGTACATTCTTAGAAAGGAAAGCGGAGAATTGGCCATTGCTTTACAGCTCCACTCGCTACTAATGTTCAACTTCTGGATGGAGTTGTTAACCATATCTGTTATACTGAGCAAACTTTTAAAACATCGGTCCCTGCCCTCCAGCCATGTTTGCTTCTCAGCTCAGCCTGCCATATGTTCATGCTATGTGTTTTTCTACATTAGGTAGGTTAATCACTTCATGACAGCCTTGAAATAACTACAGATAGCCGAGAACTTGCATAATGCGTATACACAGCATCTAAAATATTTGCCTTGCAGAGAAATATAACACTTCATTGTGCTGTGTTTGGAGAGATTCCATAGGGTACATGCCTCCCAGTCCAGTAACTGGGAGAGTGACTCAGTGGAAATAGCTGACTATATAAACAGTCAGTGAAAACAAGTCCATTATCCTGATACATAATGATAACAATAAAAGATATATTATTATTATACAGGATTTATATACAGTAGTACCAACAGTTTGCGCAGCGCTGTACAATATAAGGAGGACATCACAATACAATTCAAGACAAGATGGTAAGGAGGGCCCTGCCCATGAGGGCTTTCAATCTAAAAGGGAGGGGCAAGTGATACATGGGAGGAGTTGACGAGGGAGCTGGAAAGCAGGAGGTCTTTGGAAGAGCGGGAAAGCAGGAGGTCTTTGGAAGAGCGGAGGGGACGGTTAGGTTGATACTTTGAGACAAGGTTGGAGATATAGCTGGGGGCAGAGTTGTGGATAACTTTGTAAGTGGTTGTTAATATTTTGACTTTTATCCTTTGGGGCGAGTGGGAGCCAGTGGAGGGATTGGCAGAGGGGGGTTGCAGACACTGAGCGGTTGGTTAGGTGAATGAGTCTGGCAGCTGCATTCATGATGGAATGAAGGGGGGATAGCCTGTGTAGTGGAAGGCCAATGAGGAGGGAGTTGCAATAGTCAAGGCGAGAGGTAACAAGTAATTTTGTGGTTTCATTGTTGAGGAAGGTGGAGGCGTTACGAAGGTGAAGGCCACAGGATAATGGAAACTATCATGAGTAATTTGGATATTACTAAGACTGTAAGCCTGAATGTAACATTTTTTTTGTTGCTTAACCTCTTGCCGTCCGCCCGTAGTAGAAAAACGGATGGACGGCACTGCTGCATCTGCGGGTTGCCGTCTCCAGACGGCAATTTTTTTCTGCTCGCGCGCGCCCCCTAGCGGGCACGCACGGGCAGAAAAGACCCGACAATGCACACACCCGGTGTCACACATATAGGCGATCAGCGGGTCCATAGCCCGCCGATCATAAAAAAATAAAACCCCCAGTGGTGAATAAATACCACCAAAAGAAAGCTCTATCTGTCCCCAAAAAAGGGTATAAAATTCATTTCAGTACAGCGCTGCATGACGGAATAAATGTCAGTTAAAGTACCGCAGCGCTGAATACTGAAAAATGGCCTGGATGGGAAGGGGGTTTAACACCGCGGATGTCAACTGGTTAAACTCCAAACTTTTTGCATGTTTTATATTTATTCTTCCAGATTGGCTTATTTTAGGCTCTTTTGTATATACAGTAAGTCGGTATCTCTTCTTTGCTGCTGTTAATCTGGATACCCTAAAATATAATTTTGAGCAGCAAAAATAATGCTACTGCAGAACACAGTCACCAGTATCAGCAGTGTTCTAGAGTGGCGGTACTGTTGGTATCCACTGATGATAACTGCAGCACTACAGTGTTTCTTACGGTTCTTCCTATTAGACACAATCATATCTCGCACACCTAATTATTACTCCACAATCACGATTACCCGATTGTAGTCATTCAGAACAATGTAGACTTGTAATACTCCCAACATGCCGAATGTATTGAATGATCACATAATGTTCTATCCCGTCCTGACTTCTATTTCATAAACTGACCCACTTAATATAAATAGTGTAGCTTTCAAAACCGTTCGTAAGTGTGTGATAAATTTCAGAGATGAACAAATTTAAAAAGTGTTTTTTTTTCAGTACATAACGCACATTTTGTAAGGGTACCTGTACATACCCCCAAATGTCTTCTCCATCACCTTGAAACACCCAATGTCATTCTCCTATATAAATACTAACACTTACTGGTAGTGCTAAAGTCTAGCTCCTTCCAGGCTTTCCCATTCACCCGTATAGCTGCTCATCAAATTGATGGACCAATAGTAAACCATGAATAATGAGAGTGGTGTTGGACTCGGGATGCAGGCCTACGTAGGTATTTGCATTGTACTACTGAAGTCAGTTTAATAGCTTTTTACAGGTAACTGATGTACTTTAGATTTGGTGGTTCCTTGAAGAGAATGTAAACCCTAAGGCTGGTTATACAGTTGTAGATTTCTTTTGTTCAGCCCCCCTGTCCATATTGTAAAGCTAAAACCATAGCTTTCATTACCCTTCTGCCTACTTTCGATGAGAATGGGGGTTGTACTGGATACAATAGATTGTCAGCCTAATTGTGACCACAGATTTGGCTCCTACCTAATTTGAGCTTAATTTGAGCACGACATTCAATGTTGGTCAGCCAGCAGTAAACAGCGTGGAAGGAGAAATCTTCACTGATGGCTATTGTATGCAGACAAGCCTGCGGCTGTATGAATACTCGAATAGTGATGGCACCTAATGTGATGCATTCACTGTTTGGCCGACAATTTTCTACTCAGCTCCTTCAATTTCAAAATTGAATTGCAATGCACCTAGTACATTATTCTGACTCCGATTGTTGTGATAGCGATTTATCCCTTGTCAGACCTCTATGCCTGGCCTGTATAAGCAGATTCAATCACTGTGGACATTCATTGTCAGATAGCTGAACTCACCAATACCGTTTCATCCACAAAGGTTGCTTTATTCTGCACATCAAACAACAGGATACAGCAGATGGATGGTTTTCAGTATTATGCGGTCAAAAGATGATGCCTTTCCTAGGGTACTATGCAGAGTACATGTGTCCTTATTACATGTGGCTGTTAGCTGTGGCCATGACACAGGAAATACTGACCAACAAGAAGAAGGGTGGGGCATACATACAGAGGAAATGTGTCATCACGTGAGGAAAGGAATTCAGGAAAAACAGGTGCATTACCACAAAAGGTCACTAGATGGCAGCATGTGAACTAACATATAGAATGGCCATAGGAAAATGATTAAGGGAAAACACACTATATAAATTCAATCTAACATTAACTTCTATGCCCCATTGGGGCGGCACATACATAGTAATGACTGCTAGGTAAGCTGTACGATTGCCTGCACTGGAAGCGTGGATACCATGTGTATAGTGTAATGCTATCATATGAACAGATCTTACAAGAACATATATAATGGGAGCATCAGGTAGTTCCCATCGCAGACCTCTCTGCCAACGATGTATGCTGAACGTCGATGGCAGCTGGCCCCTCTAAACAGACTTCCGGCAGTCTATAGCCACCGGTACTGTGTTCAGCTGCATAAAGCCGATGGTCAGCTTTACACTGGAATCGATTCTTGCGGCTGAACTACCACCAGATCGCTTCCAGGGGTCAGTGAAGTGGTGCTGACAGGGCCATCCATGGCTCAATTTCACCCAATGCAGTAGGAATCAGCCTAAATTCGAACCGAGTATGGCTAGCTTTACAATAAACTTTTTCTTTTATTTGCTCCCTTTTGGTCTTTTTTGATACCATTGGAAGAATGGTGTTACATCTGTTTGATAAGTGCAACATAAAACCTGTTCTACTTGCCAGGAATTCAGAACTGTCCTGTCTCCTCAGCATACGTCATGTGTTATTTCAAAGAACCCTCCTAGTTCTTACCGTGGACTACAGATTGATAAGACTTTATTTTGTAGAGATCCAAGAGTAAGAGTGGTTGAGTATTTTAGCAAACCACACTGGGCAGTGCTGACACCATTCAGTCCACACAAAAAAGATGTGTGTTTTCATCCCACAACAGGACTTTGGAGCTGAGTGCATTTCTGGCAGATCGACAGGTATTTGTCTGTACATGGAGGGTCTTTAAAAGGATAAAACGCATAAATAAAAAGATAAAACAATTTGCCTTGACATATGCTTTAACAGCACGGGATTATGCAATCATATTGCAATGACTTGAGCGTTGTAACAGCTGGTGAAATAAATGTTGTCCTTTCGTGTTTTAGGTTGGGAGTATGCACTGCAGATCCATCATAATGTATATTTTTGTGAACGTACCCTAGTCCTGAACAAATCTCGGCTCTTTGATATGTAATGATGTTTTTCTGTCACTTTTGCCAGGGGTTGTCTTCTTCTGGTGCAGTGTCTGATATCTTGCATAAAAGTACAGAATGTGACAATGGGGAAGGTATCTCAGTTGATGATGGTCACTGCGAGGCTGTCAGTGATGACTCTGACATTGTCACCTTGGATCCTCCAAAGGCCGATGAAGCTGGGACCCAAGGAGAAGGAGAAGAAGAAGAAGAAGAAGAAGAAATCCCAGAGGATGCTGCTGAAAACAATGAGCTCAACATGAGCTTTTCTTCAAGTAGTCAGTATACATTCAGTCAACCAGAAACCGGTAAGATTCTGTATGATCAAGTCATTTGTGCTTTAGGCTTCATCCACACCTACCAAGCAGGTGCGATTTAGCTATTCCTGCGTCAGAAACTTGTGATTTCCTGCAGCATGAATTCCAAATCTTCTGTTTGCCTCCAGGGAGAGTGATTGAATCCTAACTCCCTGTAATCGTATCACATACAATTACATGCGGGGTGCTAGCATGCTGCAACTTTCAAATGCAGCAGCTGTCATCCGATCATTAACTTGAATGGATGAAAGATGCCGCTTGTAAATGGAAGATTTGGACTTCCTGCTGCAGGAAATCGCAAGTTCCTGGCGCAGGAATACCAAATTGCAGCTGCTTGGTAGGTTTGAATGTAGCCTGACAGAGTAATATCATAGCTGAACCTTTCATTGTACCAATAATGGAAAGATGGCCTTGTCACACTGTTTTTTTTCTCTTGGTAGATCTAAGCTACCAAATAGAATGTCAGTCACACTATTTTATTATTGAAAGCCCAGCTGAAGTTTCCCTTCAGTGTAAATAAATCATCTCAGGGTGCAGCCAGACAGTAAGGCCTTGTTCACACCAAATGCAGAGCAGATCCGGTCAGGTTTCTGCACACGCACGCTAGTCTTTTAGATGCGTTTTTGATGCGTTTTGACGCGTTTTTGGCTTTAAAATGTTTGTTTTTTTAACCAGTTGACATCCGCGGTGTTAAACCCCCTTCCCATCCAGGCCATTTTTCAGTATTCAGCGCTGCGGTACTTTAACTGACATTTATTCCGTCATGCAGCGCTGTACTGAAATGAATTTTATACCCTTTTTTGGGGACAGATAGAGCTTTCTTTTGGTGGTATGCTTGGTGTGAACAAGGCCTAAATGGTGACGATGTTCCTTTTGGTTTTCTGGTGCTGCAAAGAGGTCTACTTCTTTCTGTGTGGATGAAGAGGTCACTGCAGCAATCCAACAAACCCCATCTTCTACGTCAGTGCTAGAGCTAGGCAACCATCAAGGAGTGTGAGCTTTCCTGTTTGCCTAGGTCTAGTCCTGATTGAACAGTGGATGTGTTGGACTGCTGTAGAGTGACCATTGCTTCCACACGGAGAGCAAGTCTTCACCGCAGCTAAATTCTGTCCCAGGGCGTTTAAAAATCTGGAGCAGAAAAAAATCTCCATGAGATCCTTACACCTAAAGTAAATAACAGGAGGGACTCAAGCAGCAGATTCTTTATTCCTTAGTAAGAAGCATGAGATATTTGTTATTCACAGTGCTCATCACCTGTTTAACTTTCTTTCCTTTCTGTTCTTCCAAATTATGTGTTTGTGTTCTTTACAAATGGGGTCCAATGGAGCAGTGAGTAAGAGACTTTGGGTATGGCTTGGTGAACAAAAGCATGTTCTTGTTTGCTACAGAATATTCTAATAGTGTGACATTGATTTAAAATGATGAAGAACTGCTAACACAAATTGTTACAAGCAAAGTTATCCTTTTAATTGCTGGTGCATGTTGACAAGAGGAGGGTTTAAACCAGCTTGTGATAGTGAAGTGTTGCCTCTACACAGCAGCCTTGTTTGCTCAAATGGCATTTAATATAATGCAGCCTGTAAATGAGCAGGTAACTAGAGGACAGCATATTAATGTAGGGCGTGTGTGTGTGTGTGTCTTATACAAAGGTGACTGGAATGCATGACATTGGATATCTAACCTAAATATAGCAGCAATGGGGAGCAGTTTGATATATCAGAAGATGTATACTGTATTTCTGGTTATATTTGTCTTAATACATTTGAATGTCTTTGACTCCATATGCATGTCGTTTTACTGCAAAGCTTACTATTTGTTAGAACAAGTTTCTTCTGATGTTGCAGCATATCTGACCAATTTTTTTGTTTTTTTTTGGCCTCATTGACACTTTTTGATTTGGCCATGAAAAGGAAATTATTGCAAAACCTGTCCCAGAATTACTGTCATCTGTTTGAGGAAATGTAACATTTGCAACCTATTTAACATTAGATGCCTCCATGAGGCCGTCTTCTGTCACATGACCAGGTTATCAGATTTTCCCCATACAGTGAGCATTATTGTGCAGCTTGTCAAATCAGATATGATAGTGTTGTGTGAATTCTTTAATAAGGGAACAGACACAGACTACCAATAGAATGTAAACATTAACAGGGCGATGGTTGATGTTGGTTGTGAGGAACTCACCTTGACAGTACTACTAATACTACTAATATTTAGAATGTTACTTGCTTACTAAAAATCCATTAAATGTTCACTGTATTGGGGGATATGTAATGGAACCCTACCTCGGTTAACTGGTTTTAAAAAGAGGGATCAGACCTTCTCTTTCACGCTTGGTGATAATAATTTGGTGGAGAATAAGTAGTCAGTCAGGGATGGTGGTGTATGGGTTGGTGGCTTCTACAAAAATGTCCTTCACCTGAGTCTGTGTGAAGAGCTAAAAAGAGGACTGCTCCCCTTATGAGTAGTGCCATAGACTGCACAGTATATGGCAGCCTAGACCTCATTGTACAGTTACAAAATAGTAGATGATCAAGCCGGCCAAACGCTGCTCAAATATTGGCTGATTCCTGCTGAATCAGATGGGGTTTGAGCTGTGGGTGGTCATGTCGGTTCCCCAAATACAAAAGCAGGGAGTGAGAATTCCTTTATCCATTCTGTTTACCGTGGATGGGGGAATTGATGGGTTCAAAGTGTATGTATGGCTAGCTTAAGAGTCCTAACAAAAATAAGAAAGATAGCAGTACAAATGGAAAGGTTTCCTTGCTGTTCTTCAGGAACCAAGCCTTGTTAATAAGAAAGAGATTGATACTATGATTGGGAAATAATTTTATGGTCTGCATCAACAAGCTACAGGCTTGTGTCCATAGAATCTGATTGACATCAGCTTGAGACGTTTCAGAATTCATTGACAGTGCATTGACCTCCTGCATGTATATGACCTCTTTCCAGACTTGTATGGGAATGCAACACCTGTTGGTTCTGAACAAAATCCAATAGACACAGACGCTTGTTCAGACTTAATTGCTATGATTGCTGTCATTTTTTTTTACAAGAGTTTAGGTAGAACTATTGGCACACCACTGCCATATTGTTGGATAGAGGAACTTGGGAACTGTGTTTCCAGCAGTTTTGACACAGGGTTGTGGACAGGGATCTAGTGTCTCCACCATCTGCTTTTCTATTTGCGGCTGGCAGAATACCTCTAGATCTACAGACACATGCAAGCTTCTCATACAGCTCTGCACCGAGAGCCTTGCTTAGTGCAGATAACGTTAGCAGCACAGTCACAACTATTTTATTACGTTGTCACAAGTGTGAGCATTCTGCAAAAACTGAGAAGGATTGAAAGGGAGTTGCCTAATGTGGGATCACAATGGTGACAGTGGCTGTGTTACTCAAAGCCGTAGAGGTACCCCAGTCCAAAATATGTAAATGTAAAAAAACAATGTGTAGTGCCTACAAACTCTATACCAGACCCTCTATACCAGGCGCTTGGTATGGATTTTAAGTGGGAACCCCATCAAAAACACACAAAAAAGTAAGGTTCCCCCATTCGCATCAGAGTGCCCCCATCACCATTAGGAGCTGCAGCAGCATAGCAGAGAGTGCCAGGCAAAGCAGTCCTGGATGAAAGCTAACTTCCGCCCTTTTCTGAATGGATCCCACCCTCCCTGGATTAGTGTCACCCTCCCTGGATTAGTGTCATGGCACCCTGGATTAGTGTCATCCTCCCTGGATTAGTGTCATGGCACCCTGGTTGAGAAAGGCTGTTCTAAGCAGATTTAAAAACAAATAAATGAGTTTGTGAGACTTAAAAGAGTTAATAAAAGGAGTCTTTTATTGTTCCAAATCCAGTAAAATTCCATTCAGCTATACAAGTTGACCTGTGTTGCTGTAAATAAAGAGTAAGTATAATGTGATCAGTGTCATGCCAAGTAACACCCCCACATCTTCCCTGTGTGTAGCGTAAACATGACTTGGCCACAGGGAGTATAATTGGTGAAAGTAATGTGTCTTTCTCTCCCTACAGTGTATCCCTCCCAACACAGTGCAGATGAGTCCAGCAATGATGAAGCAAGTGATGATTCTGGTCCCATCCTGCGACGGCGACGCTCTAAAAGATCAACTGTGTCTGTGTCAGAGTCTGAGAATAAGCCTGCCGCTGACCAACCAGCCCAACCTGAGCCCAGAACACAGGCAAAAACAGGGAACAACCTTAACAAGTGCATTATCCTTGGTCTGGTTATAGCTTTAAGCATGGGCTTTGGGCATTTCTATGGTAAATATTTTTGCTTTAATTACATTGTGTAGCTAAAAGTAGAACTCCAGCTTTCGCCTACCAGGCCCACTTTGGGTCTTTTCTGAAAAACATCCTATACATACATTTTTTTTCCTGCAGTCTTTAGTCCAGTTCAGTGACATCATGGGATTGGCATCAATAGTGGGTGGTCCTTCTTCCTGGACTGAGCAGCGCATGACATATTACATATGTAATGACAAAGTCCATGAATACTCTGAGCCCAGTCTGCACGATGATGTACCCTTAAGAGGTGAGTCCATGACAGCCTGGGCTCACAGGAAGTGGGTTGAAAGAAGTAGGCCATCAGTCAATCCATAAGACAATAGAGGAGGAAGCAAGGGTCAGCACTAGAGTATAAAGAGGGCGAGCAGTGCTTGCCCACATTTGTTTTTATACAGGGGATGGGCCCTATAAATAAGATCTGCACAGGATGTGCTCTCTTTTAGTTAATATTTGCCCTGAGAGGAATAGGCTAACATTGCTGATCTCCTTCTAATAAACTCTAATTGCCTCGCTATCACTGGCTCAATTCATTTCTGAGGTGCTGATGCAGAAGAAAACAAAAGACTTGATTTGCCTACTTTAGCAACAGATAACCAAAGCACTGCTGGAACCCTGTGAGCGGCAAACACTTCCTGGCCTAGGGCGGGCCATGACAGAACACAAGGACACACGCAGCAATTTGAGGGCTAACCTATCCACTTGCAGGTATCACAAGGTTCTGCACTTCAGCACTGTGTTTTCCTAGGTATATTTCAGGCTAGGGGTAGGCAAGAAATCCCATCATGCCTCTGTCTCTGGGAGTCATGCCTGTGGCTGGCAGAGTCTTGCACTGCCTCATGGGATATGTAGTTTCACAACAGCAGGAGTGCCAAGGGTGCCTACCCTGTTTAAACCATGCCAGGTTTGCAATGTGGCCAGAAAAAGCCAGGCATTTAAGAGGAGTATGTCAGCTGCCATATGGTAGAGTAAGTAACTTGCTGCACTCCGCACCGCGAACAACTCAAAATCAGCAAAAATGTCACCAGCACACCAATAAGATTTCAGCAAAAGTCCACTTTATTGACCATTTGCCATTCAATTACTAATTGAATGTAATTGAATGGCAAATGGTCATTAAAGTGGACTTTTGCTGAAATCTTTTTGGTGTGCTGATGACATTTTTGCTGATTTTGAGCTGTCATATGGGTCTCATATTTCTTTCACGACAGGTTTTGTTCACTATATGGATTTAATTTTTTTTTAAAGTGTTATCGACCAGTCTTAAATTGCATGAGACACTTTCTTTTTCTTTTAGGTACCATTCAAATAATAGAACGTCAAAAATATGTGGAACATGTCCATGAAAATGAGCTAAATGACATGAAGGATGACTTGGTTCAGTGTCAAAAGGATCAAGATGCCACAGTAGACCAGAAAGTGAGTCCAAATAGTAATACTATACATTCTTTGCCACGGTGACCATGTTTTTGGATTAAAAGTGTTTTCAACCTCTATGTTAGACTTAGTTCATTGACGTGGCATTAGGACCCAACACTATGACTTTTGAGTTGAATTGGCACGGTACATTAGTTCTAAGTGGTGCATTACTAACAGTTCTTTCAAGTAAGGTCAACAACGGTTAATTAACATAGAATACACTTCCTGTCCAGAAAAACAAGTCACCACCTGGATTTAGCTAAGCAAATAGGTTAGCGCCTTCCATTGGATAGTAGGTCTAGGTTCAGCAATGGTATGTCCCCACAAATTGAGGTCTGCTGTCCACCTGCATATACTGAATGATTCGTTTTTGTCATCAAGGGATTTTTATTTTCCTGATGGCACGGGTATATTCCAAGATGACATTGCCAGGATTCATCGGGCTCAAATTGTGGAACAGTGGTTCAGGGAGCACGAGATATCATTTTCACACATGGATTGGCCACCACAGAGTCCAGACCTTAACCCCATTGAGAATCTTTGGGACACGCTAGAGAAGACTTTATGCAGTGGTCCGACTCTCCCATCATCACTACAAGATCTTGGTGGAAAATGAATGAAACTCTGGATGGGAATAAATGTTGTGACATTGCATAAGCTTATCAAAATGATGCCACAGCGAATGTGTGCCGTAATCAAAGCTAAAGGAGGTCCAACTAAATAGTGTGACTTTTTTTTTTTGGACAGGCAGTGTACGCAGCCTTTGATCAGATGTATGTCTAAACATTTGTTATTAACACTTTATTATTTAAATTGGTCTCTAGATAAATGTAAATGTTCAGATTTAGGGGAACATTAACTTGCCGTTCATTCCCTTGAATCTTGCGGCACATTAGACCGTTATTCTGATAAGTTTGTAAAAGTGATACAAACCAGTATAATAGAAAGCTTTTTTATTTTATTTTAAAATGTATTTTTCTGGAGGTGGTGGGGAAGCTTACAGAAGATCTAGAGGAGAGAGAAGATATGGTACTATCTCTTGAGGGGCTCATGGATAAAATAGCCAAAGAAAATCAGATGCTCAAGCAAAAACACACCGAGCTAAAGGTATCGTGTCTGTTATTCTTTAGGTCATCTCTAGTTGCTGTCCTGTGTGAATAACCTATCTGCACTGCTATTATAAACTCAGGGTTCATATAAATGTATTTGATTAAAAGGTACGTTTACTTATCTAACCATGTCTCATGTTACAAGCATAGGCTGTAACATGAAACATGGTTACATCAGGTTACATCAACAACCCCCCCATCCTGCCCCCCTATTTACCTTCATTGCGGGGTCCTTCTCCCCGCAGGCTGCTGTCACTTTTTGAATTTGGCTTGGCTGTGTGTGGCGCCACTCACACAGTCGCGTCATTCATTCATAGATCCATTTACAGGATCTGTGACTGGGGACCGCAGCAGAGGGACTTCTAGTTCTCAATGTAGTACAAGTGTGGTGATATGACGGCACTTATAGTGCATTCATAATTCCTCCTGAAATGTAACTGAAAGTCCATACCTGGGAATGGACAAGGGCTGGGAGGAAGAGTCTGCAGGAGCATTGCACCACTATCCACTAATTACAGTTGCAAGGCTTTGCTGGTTCAAATGCTAAAAATAAATCTATAAATAAATGTAGATCGTTGGGGAGAGCCCTCCGCACACCTCACAGCAGTCCCGGCCAATTAAGGGATGATGGTGCTTGCAGCGACTTGATTCACGGATGGCGCTGTGCAAACACAGGAAAAGGCAGAGAATCCTTATTGAGTGCTGGTGATTCTCTGCCTTTTTCTATAAATAAATGCACATTTTGTCTTGTATTAATGTGTGCGCAGACATTTTGTGCACATTTTATATTGTAACAATGTTATTTCTATGTAGAACTACTTCTTAAAGTGACTCTAAACTCAGGAGCTAAAGCTTAAAAATACATTCAAGTACCTTAACTATTAACAAAAATGTATCTTATTTGTGTATCACTCGGCTGTAGATCCTCAAATCATCTCTGTGTGTGTTGTAAAGTAGCCACTGCTCCAAGCTCACTCCCATGTTGGACTACAATCTCACATTTAGTTTACTCATATGTGTTTGAGATTGTAGTCCCTTCACTTCCTTTGCTGTATACTCAGCAAGTGAGAGGGTATCTTTCTAAGGTGAGGGATGTCCCCTCTTAGACAGTTATCATGGGAACAAGTATTCCCATTGGAAGATTTCACCTCTTCCTGTTGTGGTGGCAACTCAAAAGTGGGTGGATGTACCCTCAGGACAAATAGTGAATCTCCTGAAATAGAAACACACACAGCAATAAAAACCTGACAGTGGTTCTAACGTCTCACCAATCTATCCTAATCAAGAAAAAAATGTGTTTAGTCATACTTTATGTATACAATTAAACGTGTTTTATTACATCTGTTTGATAAGCGCAAAAAATACCCGTTGACGTGTGTTGTCTGCCCATAACAGGGTTTAAGAACAGAGTGCATTTCTGACAAATCATTGGGTATTTTTCTGCACTTGCAGGGTCTTTAAAGGGATAAAACTTGGGGGAAATGTGCAGTTATATTGCTTAAATATATATTTTGTTTCACCTGACATACAACTAGTACTCCTGTCTGTTAGTTGTCAGATATATTTTTCCGGAAGTTTATTTAGTATTTAATATTTTAGAAGACAAACTATTCTCCAATTTTTTTTTAGTTTAAGGAATTGCTTGGAAAGCAGAGATACACATTTAGCTTTTACTGGCAATAGGCATACACACTTTAGGGGTACATGAATGTAACTAGCACACTCGTTATAGTGCAGTGTCATTATTTCTAATTGTAAAGACGTACATAAAGTTGAACAGAACAAGCAGCCGAATCACTAAGATACATCTGACATATTTGCTTATCGCTCCTTCACTGGCCAAAGAGTTCTGATCAGGGGAGTCTGGTTGTCTAGAGCAGTGGTTCCCCAGGTTTTATTTATTTGTATACCCCGTGGCAGTCCATTTGTATAAACTGTACCCATCAGTGGGCGTTGGGACAGGGGGCAGGGCTAACAGTGAAGCATGTATCGTGCCGTGCTGAATGGTAGGTGTGGCCAAATTGTGCAAATAGGAGGAGCTGACATGCCACTGTCTGTGTCAGTCGGATGGAGCTGAGGTGGGGGTTCTTTGGGGTATGTCATATTGCAGTGGTGTGCCCAGTGTTATCTTGGGATCTTTTTGAGGTGCCGTCTGTGACACTGGATTCCCTGGATCTAGGGCTCCTTGTGCTTAAGAGATGTGAAGAGCACATCATTTAGCTGGGGACTAACTGAGGTGTTGGCAGCCGGAACAAGACAAGGATTACCTTCTATACACATTTGGTGACTGTCTCCCCACTGCCACAGCCTTTTTCCACCATTACAAAAATATTTTCAAGTACCCCTAAATGTGCTTCCAAGTACCCCTAAATGTGCTTCCAAGTACTCCTACATGTGCTGCCAAATTTGTTTTCAGCCTGAGGATAATATGGAAGACATTGTTGATTTTTAAATGAATATCTTCCAGTATGAGCAAGATGATGTAAATAAATTCTATTTGGATTAGATTACATTTGATCAGTGATTCAATGCAGTGGAACACCTTCGCCCCAGCATTCCTTTAGTCCTGCACACTTTCATGATTCATGAAGCATAGATGTCAAATTTGTGTATTTGATCTTGGGGTCATTTTACACAGGACTTGAATGTGCTGCCTCTATTACAAGTTGAGGGGTTAAGGCAAAGAGATCTCTGAGTTGATTTACTTCGTTAATAATTCACTTCTTCCTCCTGTATCTAGGGGGCAGCACTGAATTATTCACAATGCAGCACATGAAGAATTTAACATAAGTTCTTAAAGCAGTGGCAATGATCACACGTTTGGCTGAACACATATCATATTGGGAAATCTATACTATATACTTGGAAAACGATATTATATCAATATGAGTTCATGTTAAAAAAAATTATATCATTTCAAATAGTCAAAAACTTTCAATCAGATGTTTTAAAAGTAACTTTACTTTATTTTGTATACTATGGAAAATTAATTTAATTGGCTATTCAGTTGAATTGTTTAATCTAGAACAGTGGTTCTCAACCTGTGTAACCTCAGGACCCACATGTGTCCTTGGTCATTAAGTCGCGACCCAAGTCGCACTGCAACGGAATGCACGGCATTGCAGTATCAGGCATTTGGGTGTAGGCAATCAGACTGTGGGCCGGAGGCGCATTTGGGGTGTCATTCAAATTAATAGCAATGCAACACACCTTCCACACCAGAACGCCCAGGTGCGACTTTGTTGTACAGTGTATTAATCGCATGGGACTGTGTGATTAACGCACTGTACTAGTCTGAACAGACCCTGAAAAACACTGACAGACACACACAACCACAGACACAATCTGACACACATTTAGACATTCTCACACGCACATACACACTCCCCAAAACATTATATATATATATTTTTTTTTTTTAAGATCCACCTAGTCTCCCTACCTTATGCGAACTGGAGTGGATCCTCAGCTTGGGGTCCAATTGTAGGGGGCTGTGCTGTGACGGAGCTCCATCCATATGTGCATTGTTTGTACAGCTCCCATGCGCACCCTGTAGAGGTGTCAGGAGTCAGAATGTGATGAGCTGTAAGCAATGCACATATGTATGGAGCTCCCTTATGGCCATACTTCCAGCCCACCCCACCTCAAGCTGACACACTTTCATCTAGAAAAGTGGAAGGCATGTGGGGACCCACTGAACATGGGGTTGCGACACACTTTTGGGTCACGACTAGGGTTGCACAGATACCAAGTACAGTACTCGGTACAAGTACGAGTACATGTACCGAAAACTTTTGAGCTCCAAGACTAGACTAGAGAAAAACTCCAAAGTTAGGAGGCAGCTGTCATTTGTAAGGAGCACACGGAGCTCCTGGGATTTGTACATCGATGTTTTAATGTATGGTTTTGTTTTTATAAATATAAATAAAGGGATGCACAGATACCAGTTTTGCGAGTACGAGTACTGGTACTTGCCGAGTACTTACAAGTATGAATACTGATACATTTTTGTTTATTGTCATGTGACAGTTTTTCTAAAACAATACAGACTAATGATTTCAGGACAATGGCGGAGCGCCAGAGCTAGGTCCCAGCTGCAACCGCTGCAACCCTGGTAGTCCTCATGAAAATGCCCAGTATCTGCACTGGTACTCGAAAAGTATCAGTGCATCCCTAGTCACGACCCACCAGTTGAGAACCAAGGATCTAGAACATAAGCAGTATATTTAAAACTATATGTTTGCAAGTCTTTATGGGCATTTACTTCTAAAATATTTTCTCTGTAACAGTGCACAATGTAAGAGTGGATGAAAAAACAGACACACACAAAGTGTATTTCCCTTTGTATATTGCAGTTAGACACGGATGACCTGGCAAC
Source organism: Nanorana parkeri (assembly GCF_000935625.1). Taxonomy (NCBI): domain Eukaryota; kingdom Metazoa; phylum Chordata; class Amphibia; order Anura; family Dicroglossidae; genus Nanorana; species Nanorana parkeri. Next base: position 996,717 of record NW_017306558.1, read on the forward strand.
TAGCTTAAAAACAACAGAAGTGCAAAATAGCAATCTTGCTCTGGAAAACAAGCACCTTAGGGAGTCTTTAGAAAAGGAAGAACAAGCTTTATCTTCTCTTAAAGAAGAGCTAAGAAAATTGAGAGAGCAGATTAGAAACCTAGAAGAAAATGGAAGGCATGAGACAATACAGTCAGAAAACCAGAAGCTGAAAGAACATTTGAAAGACGAACGGCAAAAGATCCGCAGTTTCCGAACACAGAAGGAAGCTTTGCTAACAGAAGCCCAATTTCTCCGGAAAGAACTTGACAACGAGAGGCAAATTACAGATTCTCTGAAGGTAGAGCTTGAGGAGATAAGTAATAGGAGAGCATCTGGGGTCACCCATGAGGCTGTCAAGAGCAACCAAGAAATTGAACATTTGAAGAACCGACTTTCTGAGTTAGAAAAGAAACTCAATTTTGAACAGCAGAGGTCAGATTTATGGGAACGGCTTTACATCGAATCCAAAGAACAAAATGAAAAACAAGATGGTAAAAATCCGCACGCTCATCAGCAGTCAGAAGATTCTAATGAAGGCAAATCAACAAACAAACAAAAAAAGAAAGGTAAAGCTACATTTTTCAACTCAGTCAAAGATACTTTTGATGCAGTGAAAAATTCAACCAAAGAATTTGTGAGACATCATAAGGAAAAAATCAAACAAGCAAAAGAAGCCGTGAAGGAGAATTTGAAGAAATTCTCTGATTCGGTGAAAACAACATTCCGGCACTTTAAAGACTCCACCAGAAGCATGTTTGACAAAAACCGCTTCAGAAAACATGCAGATAGAAGAAGGGAGGAAACCAAAGAAGCACATACTGCACGTCAAGAGTTCAAACCTGGCTTTGCAAAGAATTTTCCCAACAAAGCAACAGCCACTGAACACGCGTACAAACACTCTCAAGGTGATCATAAAACTGAGGACTTTAAGGATGCAACCAACCAGCCATTGAATGATGACGAAACAAGCAAAAGCCACCAGCAAAAGGGTTGTTCTGATGTTTTTGAGTGTGCTCACCAAGAATCTATTAGTCTATTCAACAAGGTGCTGGACCCTGTGAGAGTAGAAGAATTCCACGATTTAATGAAAGTATATTTACAAGAGCAAGTGGATCATTTCCGCCACTGGAAGGAACTAGAGAAGTTCATTAGTAAATTTTTTCATAATGGCGTTTTTATTCATGATCAGATGCTTTTTACTGATTTTGTGAATGATGTTGAAGATTACCTTGAGGATATGAAGGAATATCAGACTAACACTGGTGGAGTCTTTGAAGACCTTGATGAATTTATTTACAGACACTTCTTTGGGAGTGCTTATTCCACACCATATGGACCAAGGTTGGTTTATGCATAATGCTTTAAATTGTCAACATATGGGTTCTGTCACAGACTTTAGTATGCAAACTAATATCAGTACTAAATAGAAGAACGATTATTTTACTAGTTGCACCTTTACTTGTCCAAATAGTTAAGCTTTGTAGTCCATGACCTGACAAACCAAGCTGTATTCTGCAGCAAGAGCCAAGGACTTTCTGGAGGCCTTCCCTGCCATTCCATTGCCTTAGCAGTCAGTGTGGAGCAAACTCATTGGATAGGGGGTCAGTAAGGGATTCAGAGTGTAAATTAGTTTTGGAGACGCAGAACGATTTAGCAATAAAAACAGACATAACTAATAATAATGAGTACTGATTAGAGAGGAACGAGTTATTCAAATTTCATTACAGTGATTTTTTTTTTTGTGATGGGCAAGTTGGCTAGAAGGTCCCTTTTGTCTGTAGTATTTCTATAATTGGAAGTGTGCCCAGAAAATGGGTAAAGAATAAAACTGATGAAAAAAGAGGGAAGTGGTTTTACATCAGGAGGACATAGTCATAGTAGCAAGATAACGGTTCACGTTTCATGTTCAGTTTCTACAGCATGGCAACGTCTAAACATGAATCTGTGATACAGCTTTCCCCAAAAGTTGTGTTCCATATCTATAAGGGTAGAATTGAACTCTTTAGACAGCAGTGTTCCATTTGTGTTAATGGTCACCCAAAGACCATGCAGCACATCTAATATTGCAGCTCCTAATCTCCTACCTCCAAAACCTAAACATTTTCAGATATCCTCTTTGAATGCCCAACTGACTTCCAGTTGGAGTGTGAATATATAAAGATGCATAAAGGTAAGTGGTATGTCATTGCATAAGGTGCATGTTTTCTCTTTTTTGGGGGGGGCGGGGGGAGGGGGCTGAATTAGCTATAATAACAGTCATGGTTGATGTTGGTGGCCATGATAAGTGTGGTGATGACAGTGTGTAGAGGACAGGTTTATTATAGCCCAAAGTAAGATGGTTATTGGCAGTGGCATCCGTACACTAACAGACTTTATATCAGTATATCAACAACTAGTAGAGCCCACCTGCCTCTACAATGCTGGTATAATACTGAAAGGAACCAGAATTCCTTCCACTCATATTCTTTCAAAGATTTATGTAAATATATATATAATCAGAATATTTTTTTTAAAGCATGGTGCAGTGCAGCAAGTGCTAGAAAAGCAGCATGTACACTTATTACTAGCAGGAGAACATATTCCAAAGATTCTTTTTCAGGGAAACCTGATAATACGGAAGCAAATGCTCCACAAAGACTAGGAAAAAAAAACAGTCCCTTTTTGAGCCTTTATCTTGATTTGGCTTGCATACAGTTTAATATCTGACACATATGTATTTTACTTCTCTTTAGATGGTGCAGTGTCTAGGTTCTAGAAATAGGCAGGGTTTAACCAGTTATTTCTGAACTTCAAATATTGCCTGAATACACAAGACATATATTCTTACTTGAATCTTGGTGAGCTTTGAGTATTTCTTCCAGATGTGTGCAGGAATCCAGTGTGAAACTTTGCCTTGTGCAGGAGCTTCCTGTAATTAAGACCGGTCACTGCTGTTCCATCTCCTTGTGCAGGGTGACTGGTCTTGTATCTGCCCCGTCCTTTAGTTTTCTACAGGCAGTGTAGGGCCTGTGTGTTGTAGTGCACCATGTTGCTGAAAATGGTGCATGCTTATTTTCTGTTTAACTGATCAGGTACACGCTCAGTCACAATTTCAAATCTCCCTAACCCTCCCTAAAGTGTGTGATGCAGAAAGTATTACAATCATGGTATTAGCACGAGAGCCATGCAGCTAGCATTTTTAGGAGTTCAGTGGTGGCAGTCACTAATTTCCTGTCAAGAATAAGCTATCTGAAGGCCATAAATGTACATTTCTAGTTATTCTTTTTTTCTTGTTAAAGGTTTAATAACATTTATGAATGTGTATGGAAAAGTTTAAGTTGCACATCTGATTTAAGAAGTATACCCCGTACAAAAAACCATCCATGGCTACTTTTAAAGCAGAATTCCGGTTGGCCAGTGATAAACAGAAAGAAATGGGCACTGTGTTACCTGCTAAATGATTTGTAATATTGTTCAGCCAGTCTTGTGATTCACAAACATCTGCCACACTTAGCCAGGAATATGACGCCACTGTTTCCTGATTCATCTTTACTGCTCCATGTGTCGCCAGTCTGCTCATTATACAGAGGTGACCGTCCTGATTTATTGTCTAGTTAGTAGGCTGGAGAAGGACAGAGAGCTCTGAAATCCGCAAAGCTGAACCAGTAAGGGGAGTCCATACAGATGTGGCCGCCATGACCATTCAAGTGAATGACAGGCTAACAATGGCCGTATCGGTCTGTGGCTGTCCGAATGTTATTGTACCTGGAACTATTATCCGCGGATCTGAATAGAAGATTGCCCTTCTACGCAATCAGTCTGCATCTAGGGACAAGCATATATCCCAATCTGCACAGCATGGACAGATGCAGCCACTGTCATTCACTTGAATGGCCATAAACGGCCGCATATATATGGACACACCTGGGATTAATGCCACAAAATCCGCAGGTATCCCCAGATTTACATAAAATCCCTGTGTGCATGTAGCCTAAGACTATAATAAGAAAAAAACTCATCCTACTTACATTAAGTCATACCAACTCATCCAAAAGTGAGATGCTGGCCCATAACCACATAGAACTCACAAAAACATTAACATCTGCAGGTTTAGGAAAGATGGTTACACATAGGCCAGTATCTTTTTGCGTTTTTACATAAAAAAATGTATTACAAAATAGATAAATGTACATCTGCTAAATGACCACATAATAAACACTATGACAACATTAACTGAGTTCAGATGACCCAAGGGAGCCTCAGCCTGTTACTTTAAAGTGACACTAAACTCAGGAGTTAAATCTTATAAATACATTCAAACACCTTCACCAATAACCAAAAATGTATCTTATTTGTGTATCACTCGGCTGTAGATCCTCAAATCATCTCTGAATTCATGCTGACAATGTCCTTCTGGAGGGGGGCTACATTTGTTCCCCATGGTCCCTCTGTGTGTTGTAAAGTGGTCACCGCTCCAAGCTTGCTCCCGTCATAGACTACAAATAAAATAAAGTTAAGTTTAAATAAACTAAACCTGAGAAAGTAGTCCATCACGGACGCGCTTGGAATGATGGTTACTTTACAACACACACAGGGACCATGGGAACAAAAGTAGCCACCCTCCAGAAGGAAGGACAGTGTCAGCACCAATTCAGAGATGATTTGAGCAACTGACCTAAAACCGGATCTGCAATTTTTTTTGGGTATCACAGAGCACTGTAGTACCTTATCGCATGGTGTGCAGCAACACGGGTACATTGGGGTGCCATTTACTATGAATCTCACCGAAGTGCACCAACATACTTGGAGGTCTATTTAGAAACTATTTCTAGAGCCATTGACCATGTAAATATCTGTGTTCATTCTGTGTGAAAGGATGCACAAAACGAATGTGTATAAATACTTATTTCTTAATCGTCCAACTGGGGACACATCTCTAAAGAATTCTGATATGTAGGGCTATGCTGCTGCGTCTAGGAGAAATGGACACTAGGCAAAAAAACTCAAAGCCTACTTCTTTAAGGACATAGCCCTTCACACCTCAGATCTGCCAGCTTCAGGTGTTTTGGATTCTTGTTCTTCCTGAAGGTCCTAGAAAAGGTTGTGCAGCTTGTAGATCTGCTGTTTCTAAGTGGATGTGTTATTTTTCATTCAAGCTTATGAGTTGTGGGATAAGGTTCCTCCTTTTGCTGTTTCTGCTCATTCTATTAGGACAGTCAGAACCTCTTGGGCATTTCAGAATTAAGCTTTTATTACTCAGATTGCAAGGTTGCAACTTGCTCTTGTTTTATAAAGTTCATCTTTGTGCCTCTTCTGATGCTAGATTTGGCAGCAGTGCTCTTCAGGTGACTGTTTGAGTATTTGAGATGGTGCCTGACCCTCTGTTTTGGACTGCTTTTGAATGCCCCTACATCTCGATATTCTTTAGAGCTGTGTCCCTCAATGGACTCAGAAAAGGATTTCACGGTAAGAACAAAACCCTATTTTGCTGTGCCTCAGCTTCATCTAGTAGCCATAATGCGGTATTACAAGATTCGAAAATATAACAAGAATGTTCCTTTTGTGCATCCATTCGCATGGAACAAACATTCACAGAGATTTGCAGGGCCAGTGGCTCTGCAGATTGTTTATAAATAGACCCCTTATTGTATGCATTACCATAGTGCACTGGTGTGACTGGGCCGTAGGTCTACTTTATACTTGCATAAAACATTCTTAATACTTTTTTAATATTTGTAATTACTGTTGTCTTCTAGGAGACCTGAAACAATGCCTCCTTACAAAGAAAGAAAACAGGAACAGAAGCACCAAGCACAATCTAAAAGGGAAGGTAAATGGCATAAGCATGGGCGTGCCAATGGAAGACACATGGCGAATGTTGAAATAGAATTAGGGCAGTTGCCATTTGATCCGAAATATTGAATAGCATGAATCACTTTCAATCACATAGTTTAGTCTTAGAGCCAAGATATACAGTTGGTTACTGTTGAATTTTTAAACCCTTTTCTGCGTCTTACTGCTAGAGAAAACGTGGGGGGACTTCCAAAGAAAGGCACAGCGGTGGGCAGGTCCTTACTGAAACGTATGTCTGCATCACATGATAGGAGGGGCTGCAGAATCCTCTGTGACATCTTTGCATACAATTTGTTTGTTTTTCTCCCCATTCAGAAGAAAAATAGTTATACAAGTGTGGTTCTACTGGTGACCCCTCGATGAGAATTTACAATTGAAGCTACAAGCTAAAGCTGCTCACATACTTTGCAATCTGTTTTAGATTTACCAAAACTATGTTAGTGTGAGGGCCGCCTTAAACAAGTCATATAATTTGTATCCAATCAAACTGGCCTCTGCATTGCATAGTAGTTGTTAGAGCTGAAGTAAATTGATTGTCAAATTGTCCCATGTATGGTCCACCTAACTGTAATTTCATCTCAGCCCGTGTCAGACATTGCAGCGGCTCTCCTTGTGCCTTTATTTCTAAATGACCCCCCACTAGCCTGTTATCCTGGCTCGGAATGACTGGTGTTCCCTGTTGTGAAATCTGTTTAAGCTTTGCTAATACTTTCATTTAGTAATGAACAGATTACATTCGGTTGCTTGCATGATGCCATGTCATCTATGATCCCCGAATCACAACAAGTAATTGTCTCTAATGTGTTGCTGTGCTAATAGATGTCCAGTGTTCAGTTTCTTTCCTATTAACAAAATTTTCGCTATTAATTTGTAATGTTCTTTCTGATTTCATTTCTTGCGGTTCAGAAAAAAACTGGTTCTCAGTGTTTGCAAGATTACAAAAAATGACACTGAATTAAAAAAAAATAAAAAAGAACTTTATTTAAAATCATCTTTTGTTTTCTTTGTCAGCAATTTACACACACACGCACACGCACACACGCTCTAAGGCTGTGTTGAGTAGCTGCTTCTTTGAATTGTGGATCTTGGCTTGGTCAGGAACTGCTCTCAAAGTGCAAACCATATGGAATGTAGAATTGTTAAGTCACAGTGACAAGTGGATTGAGGTAAGTATGTAGGAATGGCGCGGTCACTTCGATATGAGCATTGCATCTTCATGGCTTGTTTAGCTGAGCCTACACCAAACTTTCTCTCCTTATGATGATTACATACGGTGTGACCCAAAAAGCCAGTGTCCTTCAGTTCAGGTCCCGTTCATACATGTATATGTGGCTTCCAAGTCGACCCTCTGGCACATGAGTATGGAATATGGATGCCTTCCTCACATAGCTGTTTGTAGTCAGAAATAGACTTATTTCCTGTACATTAAAAAGTGTTGGTTAGTATTCAGAGGCTGAGACTGAATATGAATAAATCAGGTTAATCTGATTAGACGCAGATTTGTACTGGACCGGAGAAGTTCCAAAGTCAACTAATGGGACTTCTGATATCACATACGAGCAACACTGGACATAACTTTATATTAACATAAGAAAAGAACACAAATTCAAACACAAATAAAAAGCATGTTTTTCTCTCCTAATCTAATCTCCATTTTGCAATGTTCTATGCTGGTCATAAAAGCCACATTCTGGGCAAAATGATACATTTACATACTGCACTGGCTGTGTAAATTATCATTTAAAAAAGGTGTATTTTATGTGTGGGGGGTTGCTGCAAAGTATAAAAATCTGACCTTGCACCACTCCGTCTCCTGCACAAAGGGAGAGATGTGACTTGAGCAGTACCTCACTTCGGTCGCATCACCCGTCCCTCTTTACTATTATCTCTCAATCACAAATTCAGCTGGCCAAACAACATGGCGCTGGCTTCCTGGACAAATTGGGAAGCAGGTCATTGCTCGGGAAGCTGGCTCCATGCTAGCGGAAGCACCGGTATCGGCAAATACCGAAAGCAAAATATCGAAAAACAGGTATCGGTGCATCCCTACTATCATCCACTCCAAAAATTGACTTGTATTTCTTCAAAGAATACAATACATTCTATGATTGGAGGAGAGATGATGCCACATTCCTGCCCCCTCTTCTGCTCCTCCAATCACACAATATCTTGTATTCTGTGGAAAAATATGCAACATTATGCGAATGTGAAGGTGGGGCAAGTGATGCGACTGGAGTGTTCCGCTCAAGTCGCATCTCTTCAGTGCCTGGAAGCTCGATGTTATGTGCAGGAGATGGCTTGCTGCAAGGTAAGATTTTTCTACTTTGCAGCTGCCCTCTACACATAACACCCAGATATTTAATGATAATTTATTTATTACACACCCAGCATATGATTTCTCCCAGAGTGTGGCTTTATTACACAGCCATCATATCATTTCACCCAGAGTGTGGCTTTATTACACACCCAGCATATCATTTCACCCAGAGTGTGGCTTTATTATACACCCAGCATATGATTTCACCCAGAGTGTGGCTTTATTACACACCCATCATATCATTTTACCCAGAGTGTGGCTTTATTATACACCCAGCATATCATTTCACCCAGAGTGTGGCTTTATTACACACCCAGCATATGATTTCACCCAGAGTGTGGCTTTATTACACACCCATCATATCATTTTACCCAGAGTGTGGCTTTATTATACACCCAGCATATCATTTCACCCAGAGTGTGGCTTTATTATACACCCAGCATATGATTTCACCCAGAGTGTGGCTTTATTACACACCCAGCATATGATTTCACCCAGAGTGTGGCTTTATTACACACCCAGCATATCATTTCACCCAGTGTGGATCAGGACTGGGTAGAGTGTTATCAACACAGTGGGAGAATGGTTGTTGTAAGAACATACAAAGTACTTTCATGTGCCAAATCAACATTTAGCATTAAGATAAATTCTTCACTCATCCCTTTACTTTAGATGCAGCAGTAACTGAAAAAGTGTAACTGTACTTTTAATGCAATTACACCTACTGTGCTCCAATACCATTCCTATGTAAATCGGACATGCCGTGATTACCTGCAGATGACTGCCCCTGGGTGCAAACCTGTTGCTTCCAGGAGTAATCGCTGCATGCTGATTACATGCAAGAGGGTGCGGTCAGATGTCATTGCTTTGTATAGATCCCATCTGTAGCTGAAGTAGCATTTCGTGAGGCTGCCCAAAACGCATGTGGAAATGGGGCCTCATGCCCGCCTCTACTTCACAGAGATCTTGGCTGTATAGCCTTCTCGGCCCTGCACAGCCTTCATGGACAGTTCCAGAGTGAACCAGTTCCTCCAGCTTGTGGGTGTTATGGTCTCTGTTCACGCAGTACTCCAAAACAAAATGGAGTATGGTCTGTTCATGGGACTGAATAGGGGATTGCAGGTCATGTGTGCAGGAAGAGCCAGACATGAAAGTGAATAATTCAAAGGGGAAGGGGTTGTGCTTTTCTGAGCAGGCCATACAGCAGGGGTGGGGAACCTCTGGCCCTCCAGCTGTGGCAAAACTACACATCCCATGATGCATCAGGGAGTCATCCCTGTGGCTTTGAGAATTTTGCAATGCCTCATGGGATTTGTAGTTTCACCACAGCTGGAGGTTCCCCACTCCTGCCACACAGCATAGACCTCAGTGGAGTGGGGACATGTTAAATGAAAGATTTGGAGGGGGGTTTTGGACGGGGAAATGAGCCCAATAAGGGTCACTGCACTAAAAGTAGAAATACACTTTACTACTTGAACAAAGCTACATTTGTTTTACAGCCAATCATTTAATTGCTGATCCATCAAGCGACCTTACTATTCTCACCTTTTCTAGAACACTGAACATCACCAAATGTGTCGGTAGTCTAGCGGGGTCATAAAATTCTGCATTCAGCCAGGCGATCGGACTGACATAAAAGAGTTCCGCTTCATCTACATGCATGTCAGGGTCTCCAATATCCGGGGGGCACTCAAGGAAATCCATCTTTAGAGGACAGTGAACATGACTAGAAAGGAAAATGAGAAATGAGTACGCTTACAGCTAGAATAAAAGCTGACATACAATTTACATACATACCTTTAATGAGAACAATCAGCTGAAAATATCTGCCCCTCTTCCCATGTATATTTCATGGTAATTCCATATAATTCCCATGTATATGGAATTATTCAATGAAGTGATTGACTGTTCCGGAGAGTGTGACACATGCAGTGCCCCCAAAAAACCTCCAAAAACCAAACCAGTTTACTAATGAACATTCATAGCCATACACAGCAAGCTACACAGTGTTCAGTATTATTGATAGTTTAATATAAAATTAATTATGTCAAGTCTAGTGACCGGAAGTTGGATTTACATACCTGCCTGACCTCATATGCTAATGTCTTATACCTGCATGAGGTCAGGTAATTGACAGGGGAGCAACTATCAGACTTTAGCTGGCCTCTCAGAGAAACATGTCTGGCTCATACAAAAAAAGAAAGAAAGCTAAAAGGAGGAGTATAAACCCTTCACAGGTATGAATGCACTGGAATAAACTTTAACCTCCCTGGCGGTATTTCCGAGTGTGGCTCGGGGGTCATTTTCAGTACCATAAGCGGTAAGCCCGAGCCACACCTCGGGAATACAGTGTAGCGTCTCTAACCTTGTCCACGATCCCCGCTGTGTCCTCCGGCTGATGCCGGCTTCCGTTCCTTGTGAGCGTCCGCTTCGCAGGGGGGCGGAACCGGCGGGAAGTTTAAAATTTAAAACAAAAAACAAAAAAAGATAGAGCAAAAAAGGAAAGAAAAAAATAAATCATACCGCGAGGAGGTTAAAGTACACTGGCATGAAACATAGACAGGATAGGTCATTGCTGAACGCTTTCGGAAAATGCCAGTCTCCTGACTTTTGTGCTAACCCACTAATGAGAATACTTTCTGTGTCAGAGACTTGGAGCAAGCTTGCAGATCAGGAAAGTCAAATGCCCTTATCTGCTGCTTGTCCTGGGTCATTGACTAAATTAGGGGCCAGCCAATTATCATTTCTAGAACGAGAGGCCTGCAATGGCAGCATCCATGTTTCTCTCTTGTCCCGAGAAGATGAAATACAGTAGTTAGACTTGTGTATGCACAGTTATTATTGCTTCACTTTAATTATTCTTGTGTACTCCAAGAGTGCTCACCTGTAGTACGGAATGGAGTGACAGGGCATCAGAACCAGGAGGGAGGAATTCTCCTTGGTACATAGCTGTTGAATGTTAGACATTATATCAAGAGCTCCTCTCTGATGAACTAAGCCGGTGTAAAGGGCAGGAAGAAGGTTTGACACCACCAAAAAACCAACAGCCGTCTTCTTCCAGCGTTTAAAACGAGAAAAGGAGAATCCTGTTTGATTAAAAGAAAAATCTTACATCTTAAGTTTCAAATGTATCACTGCCAATGAAGCATCATGTACTTCCCTGCTGAGTTTAGATTATTAGCATACAAAGATGTCTATTAGAACTCTTAATATAAATGCTATATGTTATAGGAATACGAGATGCATATTTTGCCTGATTGTTCAGTCCATCTGTACAAGATACAAGTGGTTGACTATACCAGAAATGTTGGGATTACTATCAGTGTGAAGGTTTTGCAAAAGTGGTGAAAACACTATGATATCCTTAAGTGAACCTTTCACAAAACATTACAGGTATGCAGGAAACAAATTGCTGACATCATATTTTTAAACATTATACCATTTATCATGAAAAAGTAGTCCTTGAACTTTGGGCAAGTGATGTTGCCTAGGCAAAGAAGATGTCATCAATGCGCTGCAGGCAGAAGGAAGCATTTTCTCAGTCTCCTCGCCCCTGTTATCAGACTGCAACATTGTAACTGTCACAAATCACAAGGTGAAAGGATGCAGCATGGACTGTTCTGCGTCAGACAGGCAAATTTGTAGACCCAGCCAAGCACTGCACAGACACCAGGATGTACATGGCTGAGGCATCTCTGAGCCTGAATCTCAGTGTAGAAACACATGCTAACCCGGGATCATGCCCCGCGCAACCCCTCACCCACTATATAATAATAAAAACCTTTTTTTAAATGCCGCCATCCTTTTGGAAAGAAAAGAAAAATAGAAGTACTATGATCTCTGGGGGATGTAATGAATACGTGGAAGTGATACATTAACACGTTACTTAGCAAGGATACACTTAGTACTACATATTTATATTTTTGATGCTAGGTCTGTAATTTATTATAAGTGCCAGCTGTGATATAAATACTTTTTTGAATATTTCCCTTGGGTATTTGTTGCAGGCAGCAGTATTGCAGAATTCAGTGTAGATGTGGCCAGGCTATGGACATTCACATATTTAAAGTCCAGACAAAACTCTTTTAGTAGAAGTGTTAACACCATCTCCTGGATTGCCCAATTGATTTACTGCTTTCAATAATAGTGTTTGATTTATCCATAAATCCAGCTATTAGGGCCCATTCACACCACATCATCTCCAGACCGACCAGATTGTTTCTGGACCCAAAATGCATCCTAATGTATCCCTGTGCTATTTCCAGCCTCTGTTCACACCAGCGCAGTCCAGACCAGACCAGACAAATACTGCATGTCTCGTTTTGTCTGATCTGGAATGCAATGGAACTGTGGGCAGGTTCACACCATTTTCTGGACCACATCTGGTCCAGGTCTAGTCCTCAAAATGGTGTGGGCTGCCCCTTTAATGTTTCAGGAAAAGATGTCCAGGGCTGCTGCTTCCTTTTAAAATGACCTCTGTTCCCTTGGACAGGGTGACTGGTCTTGTAGCAGTCCCAGGTAGTCCTTGCTACAATACACAGTGCGGCTTAGAATGGGTGGATTCAGTCTGTATTCAGCAGCTATGTGGGTGGTTGAAGAGGAGGAAAGAATTCCCTTGTCACTGCCCACGCAGCCGCCCACCTATGTCCATCAGAATTGAGGTAAGGTGTGCTTAGATCCCCGGCATTTGCAGGAACAATAAATGACGTCACCATTGATAGACATTCTTTGAGCTAAGGCAAAAGGTAGTCTGAAATTTGGCATATGGCTCAGCTTTAACTAATCATCAATCTTAACAAACAACTCATCATCATCATCATCATCATCATCATCATCATCATCATCTTACCACAGAAGATCATGCAGAGCGGCAACACCGGATAGATAAAACGAAATTCTTTATGGCTTAAAAAGCTTGAAAAAAACAAAAAAAATATTACTAATAATGCAATAATCAAATCTTCCAGTCATTGTAAGCCAATAGAAATAACAAGAAAACCCTAAACAGTGTCCCCAGTAAATGTCCTTGCAGCATAGACGCACTCTGAAAATGCTGAAGATTAGGGCATGTTGACATGGAAGCAACATGACATCCATGAGTGTGGGATACACACAAGTCCTTGTACAGGTAGAGAAGTTCATTATCTATCAAACTAAATTGTTGCATAGGTAACCGGAAGGAAAATGTAATAGAAGCAAATATCTGGTTACATTGGGCAACGTTTTTATTACTGGCTGTTACTTTTTAAAGAGACCTTGCCACTAGCTTAAAATAATTGCAGGTGAAAACAATGGAAAAAAAAAAAGTTTTAAATGCTTATTTGCAGCGTTGTTTCCTTTCCTTTTCCTTACCTAACTTGCTGGGGTGTTAGACCACTCCAGGAAGTATCTATTCCCTAACACAGCCACAGTTCCCCCTCCCTCCTGTCACATCATAGCCCTCTTCTCTGCTTAATTACTGTCTGTGCTGGCCTGGCTCCTCTGCCCCTCCCCTTACCTCCCTACATTTATGTAGTTGCCTGAAGAGGATAAAAAAGGGAATAGTATAGAGTGTCACTTGAGCGATAGCTCTGAGTCTGCTGGGGGCTGCTGACATTACATCTAAGATGGCATCACCCAGCAGCAGTCTCAGGGCTTTTAGATGTCTACACAAGAAAAGCTTTTACATGTAAATAACATAAAATACATGAAATGTACATATAATGTTATGGGAAGATTGTTATTGACATATATGGTCTGGCAACAGGATCTCTTTAAAAAAAAAAAAAAAAAAAGGGTCTTATGACGAGAGATTCATTTTCCATTATACATTTAGCAATGACACCTAGGGCCATAGTTATATCACATTCACCAAACATTCACTGCACGTGAAGCACTGTCATTTAAAAACACATGCACCATATGATTTACCTGCAGTGACTGTTTGGTAAATGGAACAGTCACCGCTTTATAATTATACCCCACAGCGGTGTGCTTACCTGTATATAAGCAAAGTCCAAGCTATAGCTACTAAAAGAACGGTGTATCGTCTTGGTGCCACCACAGAGCCGTGTAGAAAGAATGGTAGGTGTGTGCCAATGATGACTGGAAATCCTTGGCTGATGTACCAGTGCCATGGATGAGACCCATAGAACGACCCGATGTTTTGTAGAACATTAAACTTTAGGAAATTCCACTGAACAAATGTCCACTAGAAGGAAAAACAGATGACTAATTTGATTCACGGATCCTGAAAGCACTGCGCTAAACCACGTACCATAACTGTGTATCACTCCAAATGAAAACTTCCAAGCCATAAAAAATAAAACCCCCCTTCATACTGTGATTCAAAGCGGACTTCAGTTAAAAAAATTTAAGGAGCTCCTTCCAGTGTTTAAAATAATTTCAAAAAATGGCTGCAATACTCGCCTTCTGTTCAGCGTTGTCACTGCAGTACTTTCTTTCTGCAACTAGATGTCCTCAGTCTTCGGAGTTAAAAGAGAACTATGGGGGTAAGTGTTTTTCCTCATAGTTCTCTTGAGGGTCACGGGAGGACATATACTAGCATCCCAGCTCAGTATATCGCAAGCTACAGCTCACAGTATACCGAGACCGCCGCAGCCGGGACAGATCCCGACATTACTGTCGAGATCCACCCAGCTGCGTGAGTGACAGCTGGCTCTGCCTATCTAGAGCCAGAGCCAGCTGTACCCGCCCCCTCCCCCGTCCGTTCTGCCAGTCAGCGCTGGAGGATCGGAGCTAGGAATCCTTGTGGGGAGTGGTGACCGACGGTCACGGCTCTCTGCAGGGAGAAGATCGAGAAGTAAGCGAGCGGCGGTATGCGTTTGCTCACATCCCGATCTATTGAGCCAACCTGTGACAGTTTCATTGTCACACGTCGGCTCAAACTATGAGGATGAGGGATTTTCACTCACCTCATAGTTCTCCTTTAAAGAACACCGAGTGTAATTCAACAATGAAGACTGTGGACATACTGTGAGTGCAGAGCATCATGAACCCGCTTCCTGAGGGCGGTTCACCAAGGCACTCTGTACTCACTGTGTAATGATGCAGAGAGGGTCGCCAACATCACATCAGCGCCACTCTCTGCATCACTGGGGAACATCCACCCCTGGGGGAAGATCTGAAGAGGAAGTAGACAAGCATAAAACAAATACCCGACATACAGCAGGGGCCTCCGAGGGTTGAGGGGGAGCACTGGGGGGCTGAGCTCAGAGTTGCCCATTAATGTTTTGAATGTGAATTGTAAATTCACTTTATCTGAATCTACGTTATGATTGTCAAGGCTGCAAAACATACGTTACCAAACATACGGATAGTGAAAACGTTTAGAGGAATATTTGAGCGACAATATAGATCTTATAGAATCTCTCATGCAACACTGATGCTGTATTAGTAATATTTTAGTATCATTAGTTTAGACAGATGAACCGTTAGGCTCCCTTTAGAAAAATCGGCATCGGGCAGCAATAGAAAACGTGTATAGAAATAAATGGTTTAAAGTGCTAGTTTAGGATTGTACTACAAGCTGGTCAACAGCAGTTGGTTAGTTTCCTGCATTACTTGCCCCTGTAGCCCTTGAAACAAATCATTTAGGGGTACAAGGGTATTCTCTTGGGGGCAACCATTAAGGACAATGGAACCGCCTATGCAATGGGTCTCACTACAGGAGATAGTATTGATGTGGAAGTCAGAAAGAGGAACGGTGAGAGCAGTGGGGGACCAGTGACACCCCTGGAAGTGTCAGTCTTCCAGCTGACTTCATGGAACCATTTCTCATGAACGGAGCAGTGTTCGGCTGCACAGGTGGCAGGGGAGGTAAGTGTTTACTCTCTTCTTCTACAGCCAGATAACTTCAGTAAAGCAACAGGGTCACTATAAGAGGGTCACTTTAAAGCCCAACTCCAGTGAAATGAAACATTTTCCCTTGCAGTGGTGCTGCCCCTGCACTGCAAGGGTAAATTGCTCCCTTATGCCTAGGGGACAGGATACATTTGTTTTACTCTTCTGATCCCCATGCCCGCTGACACCCTCCAGGCTGCTAGAGCGCTGCCCGCAACCTCTTCGCTCCAGTGGTCTAAGGACTGGTGACGTCATCAAGTACAATGCAGACTTCATAGCCTTGCATTGTACGCGAGGACACTGAGGGACAGTCCACAAGTGGAGCAAAGAGGGAGAAGAGGAGAGCACTGACTTCTGGCAGGAGCGGGGATCAAGTAAGTAAAACAGCCTTTTCCTGTCCCCTAGGTCAGGGGTAGCCAACCAGTGGTCCTCCAGCTGTGGTGAAACTACAAATCCCCTGATGCATCTCTCTCCGGGAGTCATGTCTGTGGCTGTAAGAATGTTGCAATGCCTCATGGAATTTGTAGTTCCACCACAGCTTGGCTACCCCTGCCCTAGATGTAAAGGAGCAGTTAAAGTGACATTAAACCCCCAGATTTTTTAACATAAAACAATACTGTAATGTGTGCCTTACTGTAATCCATGGTTGTTTCCCTTCTCTTTGCTGCTCTTCCTTTTAAATCTGTATCTGTTCTCATGCTGGGCAGAACTTCTGTTTTGCAGCAGACGGCCTTGTCTCAGGAATGGATACATGGTGTCTGTGTGCAGGTTCACAACCTGAGCCAGCACTACAGGAAGAGGCCCTGAGCTGCAAAGGGAAGTTCTGCAGAGCATGAGAAGACATGAGGATTTAAAAGGAAGAGCAGCAAAGAGAAGGGAAACAACCATGGATTACAGTAAGGCACACATTACAGTAGTGGTTTATGTTAAAAAATCTGGGGGTTTAATGTCACTTTAACCCTTGCATTGCAAGGGCAGCCCCACTGCAAGAGGAAAACCTTTCATTACCCTGGAGTTGGGCTTTAAGAGTTTTTAAAGTTCACATGAGTAGAACTTGTCTTTCTAGCCGAGCAATTCATACTTTTTGTATATTCAGATGATACCCTCTCCTTTTTATTGATTTCTTTTACAGACATTCTGTGAATATCTTGATAGTTGGCTACCCTGATTATAATGTGCATACATTGTGACGTTTCCTATTGTAAACAGCAAAATGTGCATTCAGTGTGTGAATATTCTGGGTTTTTTTCGGTAGAACATTAGATAACACAGTCAACATATACAAAAGAATAGGAAATTGAAGCTTTACAACATACCAACATTACTTTAGTCACCACTGAAACATACCTTACCAAAAAATACTCTGTCAATTTTCAGTGAGGCCCCAAAAGTAAAGAGTCTGCAAAATACACACAGAATGAATATTCTAGACACAGAAAAGTTAATCCAGTTAGTGATAGGCACATGCATTGTACTATAGTTCACAATGTCCTTGCAAAATAGTTTTACACAATGTTTGTTTGTGGACCTAGCTTTCCCACTTCCATTCTTTAAACGAAGTTCCAAAATGAATATCCTGTTCTAAAATCAGCATTGTAATAGGAATACATGCTAGAGTTGTTATTGATAATGGAATCAAAGCTTACTTGAAAAACTCCCTTTTATGTATTGAGTTCTGCCTTCTGTCTGCCCATCACTTTCACCAACTTCCTGGATTCCCAGTGTGCTTTGCATCTCTTTCCCTATTCCTTGATGTGATGTAATCTCCATTTCTCAAGACTACATATCCCATCATGCATTGCTTCTAGCAAGCATTGATAATGTTACTCAGGTCCAGATGTTGAATTGTAGTTCAGGGGGCTGGCTCGGGAGAGTTTTGTCACAATCACAGAGCTGAGTGAAATTGTGTAAGTGTATTGAGGAAGTACATCCTATGAGCATCTTCAATAAGTACATTTACAAACGTGTAGATTTATATGATTATTAGGAGTGAGATAGAACTTATGGAAATTCAATATAGAAATACAGATTTATTTTTAGTTATTGACATAGATACCCTTTAAAGATAAATAATAAACACACCTTGTTCTCTCCACTTGGAATCCAAGAGTAATTATTATGGATGTCCCACTCAATCCCTGGTTCCACCCTACATAGATGTACGTATATGGGAATAAGATTCACCATAGAGAGTTGAGATGTAGGATTTGACAAGCAGCTGGAACTCCCTAAATCTACATTTATTTCAAGGGGACGACGGCTTCAACCAACATACCTCGTCTCCGGAATTGTAAACACAGTACAAAAGTGGTCTTTCCTTTCTTAAAGGGTATTTCCACTTTTGGAGCCAAACTGGGTAATACCTACTTTAAATTTGTCACGGAATAATTTACACTTGCCCTGTGTCTTAGCAAAGCGATGACCTTCAAGACATAATAAGCCCAGATTTGTTTTGCTCCATCAGTGCATCGTTACTCAACTTAAAAGGAGAACTATGGGGTTAAGGCTTTTCCCCATAGTTCTCCTTAGGGTAACGGGAGGACACAAACTAGCGTCCTCCCGTCACCCTAAGCTCAGTATACCGCGAGCTACAGCTCGCGGTATACTGAGACGCCGCAGCCGGAGCGGATCCCGACAATTGTGCCGTGATCCGCCCAGCTGCGTGACTGACAGCGGGCTCTGCCTATCTAGAGGCAGAGCCAGCTGTACCCGCCCCCTCCCCCGTCCGTTCCGCCAGTCAGCGCTGGCGGATCGGAGCGGGGAGGGGGGAATCCAGCCCCTCCCCTGTCACGGCAGAGAGCTGTGACAGGATCGAGAGGTGAGCGAACGCAGGTATGTGTTCGCTCACCTCCCGATCTACTGAGCCGACCTGTGACAGTCTCATTGTCACAGGTCGGCTAGAACTATGAGGTGAGTGAAAGCACTCACCTCATAGTTCTCCTTTAAAGAGGACCCACCAATTTAATGTCCCCCCAAACAGTTACTTGACACACTGTCAAGGTTCCTTATTTCAGCTCCCTCTAATGGCTGCTGTCATAGCTGGTCACATGTGCAACACCATGGCAACTGCAATCCAAATAGAGGTCAAGATGGCACCTTCCTTGGCTGTAAAGGATAGGGGGTTGTAGTTCCCCGTTAAACAATAGATCTTCAATAATGACCTGCCAACATGACATATCATTTTTATACGTTTCAAACTACAAACTTCAGAATAGCCTCAAAATCAATTTACAAAGCTCTTTCCTTTGTGAGGCAGTCCTTTTCACATAATGCCAAAGGTAAGTACTGATCAATAGAAAGCATGTATGATGATTATCAAATACAGGAACAAATGACTAGCAGATCCCCTGAATGTGTACACAGGACCAAGAAAAATGTTATTGCCCAATTCCAGGCAAAACATTTCTTGTGGATTTGTACTGTCTGTGTCCTGCTAGGTAGATTCCCCCTCATTTATCTCCATGACACCAGGGCAGGAAACAAACAGCAAAAAAAACCTTCCCCTACGCTAAAGTAGAACTAAAGTGGTCAGGTTACGGACAGTTAAACATTCATATTCTTAACATCAATAAAAATATGATTCCTTGGCGGTGTCTTGCATATCAAGGTGTTTTTCATGTGATGTGGTGTCTGCATTCGTTTTCTTTTATTTAACTTTTATTTTCACCTGCTGATCTGGCCACCAAGTCTTTAATTGTACAACTTCCCTTTAACAGACCAAGCTGTCCAGAAAAATTGGCAGATAGAGGGTTTATTATTATTATTATTGTTATCATCATTATCAGCGCTTGAAAAATTTGATGGTGTCACCAGTCAGTCAAACATTTCACCAGTCAGCATGACCGGACTAAAGCCTTGCAATTTATGTGAACATTTTTTGGGGACAGATAGAGCTTTCTTTTGGAGGTATATAATCACCACTGGGGGGTGGGGGGGTGTTATTATTTTTGACTATATAATGAAAAAAGTACCATAAAATGTTAAAAAAAAAAAAAAAAAAAACTGTTTCCCTACGTTATGTTATAAAACATTTATTCTTACCCATATTTTTAGTAAAACATAAAAGTCGGGGTCACGTCGGGTAAATAGACACCAAACAGGTCAAGCCTTAAAATTGCGTGCGCCCGCAAAAAACGCCCATAGGCGACGATTAAAACTGCTCATCAGTTTAGTGTTATCAGTGATTAATGTCTCTAAAATTATTGCTCTCACTCCGACATTTGCGGCGATATGTAACATGTGCGGCACAATAGGCGCAATCGTCGTTTTCGCACGTAGGCGCACCCGACGCATATCTACGTGTGTATGACAATACAAGCGATCGATTGAATGTAAAGCTCCCGGCCGGCCGGGAGGCTGCTCGTCGGGCTCCACCGTCCTCATCACAGACGAGCGGACCTTTCAAGCCCTGATTATTATACAGGATTTATATATCCCCAACAGCTTCTGCAGCACTTCACAAAATGGAGGGAGACGGTACAGTTATAATACTATTTCAATACAGGAGGGTTAGGGGGGCCCTGCTCATAAGACCTTACAATCTAATAGGTGATGCAAGTGATACAAGAGGTAATAATTGTATGGACTGAGTTAATAGAAGAAGTAAAAGGACAGTAATTATCTTGAGGTGGGACAGGCTGCTCTGAAGAGATGAATTTTCAAGGATTTTCTAAAGATGGACAAAGTAGGAGACTGAAGTTGAGCCAAACCATTTCACACTGACAGGGGTTCTTACAATGTTCAGGTTTTATTCATTTACATAAAATCTTCATGGCAAAAGGAAACAAAATTGTTGCTGTGGCTGCTTAAAAAGTGTTAGCTGGAGTTCAGCTTTAACTGGTAAGTCAAGTCCATCTAAATTTGCTAGTCCATCGAACATTACCCTCTCCACAAGATGGCAGTATTGCTGTCCAAGGGTGGCTCTGTAGTTGCTCCTCCATAGAGTGGAGCCACAGGAAGTGTATTATTGGCCAGATCACCAGCTGCAAATAAAAAACCTAAAACAAAAAGGTGCAGTCACCACATTTAGGACTAGTAAGCTGCAATATTTTGGTTTTGGGTGTTGATACGCTTTAAAGAGGATGTACAGGCCGATTAACTTACTGAGCCTTCCATTGTGGGAGACAAAGTAGTACTTGTACAGCAAGGGAAAGCAATATGGTATGCAGCACCACATAACTATCCCTTTTATGAGCACTGATACAGCCTATAAAACATTTGAAATCACTTTCTATACGTAACCTATACATAAAAGTCACAGCGCTTGTAAAAGAATGTACAGTACATGGTATTTGCTTTAAGACAATGCAAAGACTTACCCAACAGGTAAACAGTGTTGGATCACCAAATCTAGTTTTTTCGGCTCTTTAAAGAAGTGATATATGAGCAGAGGAATCCAAAGAATGATAGCAGTTGGTCGGATGAGAAAAGCCAAGGCCACAAAGAGCAAGTATTTAGTACTAGAAAACAAGAGGAGCGACATATTAGAATGACAACACGCAGCACAGGCGTATATGTCAGAAGTCGGCTGTCTAGTTGTTCTTTCACCTGCTCTTTGTAGGCGAACCTTCCAGTGGGAAAGAATACAAAGCCAATGTGCCAAGTACACTTTCCATGGTGTTGGTTAGAGTTCTTGTGCAACAATACCATGTGAACCAGGAACACAGCTGACAAAAGTACTGAAAAGAAGAAAAGTCTTAACTGTTGTAAAATGATACAAATTAAAATAAAACCAAAACGACAAACCAAACAATCTTATTTACTACTTAGGTGTCCTGCAAGTAACCTAGGGAACAAATAGTAAATAGGTTAGTGTGTCTGTTGCCTGAAGCATACAAATCAGCTGGTTTTACCTTTGTACTTGCTATTAGAGAAATGACAGTCAGCTATCTTTACCTTTGTACTTGCTATTAGGGAAATGACAGTAAGCTGGTTTTACCTTTGTACTTGCTATTAGAGAAATGACAGTCAGCTGGTTTTACCTTTGTACTTGCTATTAGGGAAATGACAGTCAGCTATCTTTACCTTTGTACTTGTGATTAGAGAAATGACAGTCAGCTGGTTTTACCTTTGTACTTGCTATTAGAGAAATGACAGTCAGCTGGTTTTACCTTTGTACTTGCTATTAGGGAAATGACAGTCAGCTATCTTTACCTTTGTACTTGCTATTAGAGAAATGACAGTCAGCTGGTTTTACCTTTGTACTTGCTATTAGGGAAATGACAGTCAGCTATCTTTACCTTTGTACTTGCTATTAGAGAAATGACAGTCAGCTGGTTTTACCTTTGTACTTGCTATTAGGGAAATGACAGTCAGCTATCTTTACCTTTGTACTTGCTATTAGAGAAATGACAGTCAGCTGGTTTTACCTTTGTACTTGCTATTAGAGAAATGACAGTCAGCTGGTTTTACCTTTGTACTTGCTATTAGGGAAATGACAGTCAGCTATCTTTACCTTTGTACTTGCTATTAGGGAAATGACAGTCAGCTGGTTTTACCTTTGTACTTGCTATTAGAGAAATGACAGTCAGATGGTTTTTCCTTTGTACTTGCTATTAGGGAAATGACAGTCAGCTATCTTTACCTTTGTACTTGCTATTAGGGAAATGACAGTCCAGTGTCTTTACCTTTGTACTTGCTATTAGGGAAATGACAGTCCAGTGTCTTTACCTTTGTATTTGCTATTAGAGAAATGACAGTCAGCTGGTTTTACCTTTGTACTTGCTATTAGGGAAATGACAGTCAGCTGGTTTTACCTTTGTACTTGCTATTAGGCAAATGACAGTTAGCTATCTTTACCTTTGTACTTGCTATTAGAGAAATGACAGTCAGCTGGTTTTACCTTTGTACTTGCTATTAGGCAAATGACAGTTAGCTATCTTTACCTTTGTACTTGCTATTAGAGAAATGACAGTCAGCTGGTTTTACCTTTTCCCTGCCTGTCCCTAATAGCAAATACAAAGTTAAGGACAGCTGACTGTCATTACCATAATAGCAAATGCAGTCAGCTGTCTTTCCCTTTGTAATTTCTATTTGGGAAATGATGGATGAAATTAGATTGGCTGCTATGGATAATCAGGTTCATCTAACTGACTCGGTTTTATATTATTAGGTCATAGGAGTTATGTGTACATTGAACAGTTAGTTTTAGATAAGGTGGGGAAGTGTTAAACCCTCTGTCACGTTTTTGACTGCTGTCTGTGTCTGCGTGGGGGAGATTCACCCCTCGTTTTGTACTGGTGAACATTGTCACTGAGAAAGGATGTAAAAAAATTATGTGAAAGTGAAAAATCCAAAGTTTTAGTCAATGAGGGGAAATCTTTTAAATTGTGGTCTTATCTGGGGAAAACTGTCTAAGAGGGGTTCAAGCAGTCATATTTGTTGTTAGCAGCTGCAAGTCGGATAGGTGGATCTAACAGTTAATTTCTGAGATTCAGGTCTGCTTTGAGGCCCCCTTTACATGGCACTCTTTGTGGAGATGCATTACATGCGTTTTTTGTTTGTTAATGTGTGTTGTGTTAAGGCAGCTAATTCATTTAAATGGGCTGTCAAGCAACGGCAACAAAACTAGACCTGAACCTTTCCTAATGCATTGTACTGCATGCGGTATGTGAGATGTGGTGCGTTGCAGTGTGGGTCTGCCAACACCTACTGCATTGTGAATGTTGTAGTGCCATTCTTAATGAGTGGAACTACAACACACTGAACAGAGTGCTTTGTATTACTGTGTGTTGTGGTAATGCATGGTAATCCACATTTTACCACAATGGATAGCTGTGAAGCCAGCTTAAAGTAGAACTCCACATAAAGCACTGGCTTCTCTCAAGTAGTGATGTAGTCCCTGCGATCCTAGAGAGTAGTGGGCTCAGGCGTGTTCGCAGCTCCATGTGCCGAGCTTGCCAGGAAGCTGACAGCGCCAATCACAGGTACTGAGACATTTCCCGATCTCTGCAGCTGCGGACTGGGAACATGTCTCAGTGCCTGTGATTGGCGCTGCGCGCTGTCAGCTTCCTGGCGCGTGGAGCTGCGAACACGCCCGAGCCCATCACTACTCTCTAGGACCGTAGGGAGAACTTACTTAAACTAGTGACACAGGAAAGGGTGAGAAATGGTTGTGTCTGGGATGGTATAAGAAACACCTTTACTTGTTGCACTCCTTACCGAAAGTCCCTTGTAATGGGGTGGGTGCTCCCAGTGACTGCGGATGGAGCCGCAAACATCAGCAATATATAGAAATGTCACCAACACACCAAATCCTTTTAGGATAGCAAATTGTTCATTTATTTGCAGTTCCTTGTTAGAAAAACAAGCGCTTTTGGGACCGCGCAGGGTCCCTTCATCAGGCTTAGAACTGACGTCAATGCCAAAACTGATGAAGGGACCCTGCGCCGTCCCAAAAGCGCTTGTTTTTCTGACAAGGAACTTGCTATCCTAAAAGGATTTGGTGTGCCGATGACATTTCTATATATTGGCATAGTATAAGAGCTGCAAGGCAAGCTTGGCACAGGATAAAGTTTTGTCACATTCCATGTGTCATGTGAAATGTAAAATAATATTGTGAGCGGAGTTCTGTTTTGCTTCTTACATTTCGCATCAGACTTCTCATATATTTTTCAATATCTAGTTGTGTGACGTTAAATTGTTTTAGCTTTAGGTATGCTTTTTTACATTTGTATATAGTACAGGAGGGTTGGAACCCCTGTCATTTATGAAATGCTATCCGTGTCCACTGGGGAGATTCACTTTTTCAATTGGTCCTGGTTGCCAATGTCAAAGTGATAGGAAATCCCAAATTTCAGGCTGCCACTGGAAGAATAGAGGGGAAATCTTCCAATGGTGACACTTGTTCCAGTGACAGCTAAGATGGCATTTTCCTTAATTTGGGGAGATTTCCTCTCACTTCCTGTTGCAGCTACAGAACAGGAAGTTAAGGGAAAACTCTGCAATTGCACGTACATGGAAAGAAGTGACATGAGGTTTAACCAGTCTCTCTACTATGCAAAATGAGAAAAAAAACACGTTTTGGCTTTAGATATACTATACTTTAGGCTCCTGTTGTTGTTATGCCTTACAGTCCTAAAAGACATCCAAAGAGCTGAAACACATCCGATAATCAGATTTTACATACCACCCATTTTGCCACACTTGCATTTTCCAGGCGCTTCATTAGACAATATAGTCTGACATCGGCAAGGCCAGAAAATACAGCCTGTATCAATCTTGGAATCCAGACCTATAAAAAGATTATTACATTTTAAGCTGAACATATAATGCAGGTTTCACAATGGTTCAGACAGGTACCTTACATGAATATGTAGCACCAGAAGTCCTGCACACAGAAAATATGATATATTCATATATTAGGTAATGTCATTATGATCACATTAGATAAAGTTGCCGACAATGCTCAGTACAACCATTCTTTACCACTTACTTGTAAAACTTGTATTACACACTGTTATTAATTCATCTAACCAAATATCTATATATGCAGCTGAAACCCATATATGTAAATTGTTTTATCTTCCTAATATATTTGTAATCTGTTACGTTTGTGATTCATACAGCCATGACATACTGAACAGTTAGCAGAATGTCCTCTTTATACCAGACATCACATGCTGTGGTCCTCCCTGTTTCAATACTGCGGGCAAAATAAAAATTAGTGAACTAAATGTGAGATTGTAGTCCATCACAGGAGCGAGCTTGGAGCAGTGGCTACTTTACAACACACACAGGGACCATGGGGAAGAAAAGTAGCCACCCTCCAGAAGGAAGGACAGTGTCAGCACCAATTCAGAGATGATTTGAGGATCTGCAGACGAGTGATACACAAATAAGATACATTTTTGGTAATAATTAAGCTACTTGAATGCATTTTTATAATGATTCTGCTGATTCCCTATTGTTCTCTACATTGGATCTCTAGTAAACAAAAGCCAGTTGTAACAGTGAGTATGCTAATGTACTTTTCCTAATTTGTACAGCTAGCATTGCTTGTTTCAAACTACAAACCATTTTGTTCATAAGAAACCAAATCACATTCTTATTAGTCTGAAATATAAGACAGCTAAATATACATACCAAGAAGAGGACGTCATCCTTGCCAATCCAATCCAAAACTTTATACACAGAGGCAAAGAGCAGTGGGTATGAGAAGCCTCTCAGTCCTTCATTCCATTCCCATGTTAAATAGCCATAATTACTATTGTTAAAGTGAAATAACATTCATTTGTGATTATTTAATGTGTAATGAAAAGTGCAAAACACGGAATATGTATATTATATTGTAGTAAACATTCACACTTGTGCAGCACATTGCATTGAGTGCCCATTCTTTTTCAATGGACCCACTTCCCTGCAACCTATTATACCCACCTTTCTGTCAGCATGTTTTCCCCACCTCTGCTCCATTTCAGCACTGCAGCCTCCATCAGTCTTTTCAGGATTCAACAATTCCAGGAGTGTCTGTTGCCAGTGTCCCCACATCGTGCCATGTTCTACCCTACGATCCCTACCAACTACTCAGTGACATATGGGTCGGAGGAAGGAATCACAGTATGGGTGGGTGGACACAGGCATCCAACACTCCCGGATGTGTCACACCCGAAGCCTCATCATCTAATACCTGGTGGAGAATGGGATTGTCTTGCACCTCTGGTCCAACAAACCTGTAAGTGGTGATTGGGAATGTGAAGACCCCAAGTGGCATGGGGGCCAATATAGCAGACAGTATTGATTGTTAAACCTGTAGGCCAGACGCCTATAGTCCACCAAGGAGAAACCGGATACAGGAACACAGCAGCACCCCAGCTGGAGGCAGGAGTGTAGCCAGCATGCCAGTCGCAGGTAGGTAATAGCAAGATAGCGCAGTATCATGACAAGAGGCAGAGTAGGGATGCAGGCCAAGGTCTGTAACAGCCAGGCAGTGCGGTACAGGATCGTCAGGCAGAGATGGTGTCAGGATACAGGCTGAGGTCAGTAATAAATGGGCAGAAGAGGTACAAGGTAGAAGACAATAAACAGAGTCCAACAGGCAGGCAGAGGTCACAACGGAAGGGCAGAATAGCGGGTCAGTTCAAAGGTTATCAGGAACAAGCTGAAGACCACTCAGCAATCTGTCCATTTCACACTACAGTTTATAGGCTGTTCAGCACCAACACTAGTGCGAAGCATGCTTGCCTTTTTCTCATATAATAAAAGGTGTTCTGTGATTGGAGAAGAGGAGGGGGTGGGGATGTGATATCACCTCTCCTCCTCCAATCACAGCACGCCTAGTATTCTGTGAGCAAAATACAAGGCATTCTGTGAGTGGACGGGGATGTGACTGGAGAACTTCACTGCTCGAGTCGCATCCCTCAATCCCTGCAGTGCCCCGCATTATGCAAGAGTCGGCATGCTGCAAGGTAAGATTTTAATACTTTGCAGCCCTTCACATGTAACATACAGATTCCTAGTGATAATTTACACACCCAGTGTGGTGTGATAATTATCACACTGCATCAGGCATTAAAAGAGAACTATGGGGTGTGTTTTTCCCCATAGTTCTCTTAAGGGTCACGGCGGACATATACTAGCGTCCTCCCGTGACCCAGAGCTCAGTATATCGCGAGCTATCGTTCGCGGTATACTGAGACCACTGCAGCCGGGACAGATCCCGACATTACTGTCGAGATCCACCCAGCTGCGTGAGTGACATGAGTGAGTGAGTGCTTATCTAGCTGGAGGATCGGAGCGGGGAATCCCTGCAGGGAGCCGTAACTGACAGTGACTGCTCTCTGCAGAGAGATGATCGGGAAGTGAGCGAGCGACGGTATGTGTTCGCTCACTTCCTGATCTATATACAGTTTTATTGTCACACGTCGGCTCAAACTATGAGGATGAGTGAAAATCACTCACCTCATAGTTCTCCTTTAAGTTGAGTTTTGCTTTAAGAACTGTAAAATGCATTCACTTGTGATTAAACATGACTCTATCCATGATTACAGTACACTGGTATTACATAAAGGATATTTAAAAGTCATATTATGAGCAACTTCCAGGGATTGCCAGTATTCATCTGGAACAAAGCTGGTCTGCACCATGAAGCAGTTCAGCACTCGAAAGGTGAATGTCAGCAAGGCGAAGATAACGTTTTCTCCGAATAGACCTAAAGGGGGGCAAAGCAGTAAAAGATAAATGAATATGATCAAAAATAACAAGAAAACCATTGCTGGCCACAGACTGAAGGATTTCCCAACCAATCTGACACGCGATTCTATGACTTCCCATGATTATTGCTTCACTTGTATTACAAAAAGATGAAAAGTCAGAAAAAGTGGCAAATATCCAACAAAAACATATTTCCCAACAATCAGAGAAAGTCAGAAGACGGATATCAGTGTTCAGCAAAGCACAGAGTGCGGTGGAATCACAGAGCACACATGAATGTGACAGAACAAGAATATCAGGAGAATCATCTTCAGCATATTGAAGTGTCGTTCTGACTTTTCAGGTCATCTGCTCCTTCAACTTACAGAATGGGAAATCATCCTATGTACGGCCGTCCTATATATGATAAGAAATACAGACAGTTCTAGATGGAAGAAAGCCGACTTGCCAGAGATGACATTTTATTTAGAAATGCCACAAATGTTGAACTGACATGAAGAGGTCTTCATAATACATCAGTTTTCGTTTAGCCACATGACTTTTGGCCTTTACAGTCTGTCCCAACACATTATGTATCCCCTATATGCATTTATATCCTTTGCGGCTATTGACAAATAGATTTATATTAAAGTTGTTGTGCCCGGAGGTCGGCTTTAAAGAAGAACTCTGAGGATTTTTTAAAATTAACCCTTGCAGTGAGGCTACCCTTGCATTGCAAGGGTTAAGTGCTCATTTTTGTTTATGTTCAAAAATAACAAAGTTAGAGTCACCCAGTCCTTGGAGCTGGCTTGCACTTAGGCTGGGGTCACACCTAGGCGTATCGAATATGCACGTTTGTACAGCGATTCGCAGTAAAAAACTGCGCGTTTCCGAGGGCTACCTGGCTGTATCCCAATGGATACGCGCGGCAAATACGCCCCTGTACTTCTTAGGGCGTTTTGCAGCGCGTTCCTACGCGCTGTTAAATGCCCAGGTGGGAACCATGCCCATAAGCAATCATTGGTTTTCACATGTTGAGCGTTTTACAGAGCGTAGGAACGCGCTGTAAAACGCCCAGGTGTGAACCAGGCCTTAGACTTGTCCCTTCCACCTGTGTCCTTCTACGCTGCAACAATGGTATGTCCCTCGGCGTCCTCACATTCTATACACCGTGTGTTGGACATAATGTCTCATTGGACCTTAGACTGCTGCTGCGGAGGGGAGGGGGCAGAAGGGAGCGGTCTATGAGCAAGCGGTCTGATGGCAAAGCTGACAGACAAGTATCTCACCATTACCATGGACATATTTAGGTAACATTGTCAGCTATCATTCCTGGCCCTTTGTTTACATTCAGCTGAATGGGGCTGGGGATGAGTCATTGGTTGCTACGATGCTGGTGGCTGCCCGTGTCCAAGCAACCAACCAGCCCTGAAGGAAGCAGTCATGGATGTCGGTTGCTAGGATGGGATTGCTGGCTGACATGCCAAACACATGTGCTGCTCTTTCTACACAATGGTCTCACTGTATAGTAAAAAGCAGGGCATGTTTGCTGCCTGTCTCAGGAACACCAACTTAAAATTTGTCTTCATCACCTCAGGTTTATTATGCATGGACCGGCAGAAACTCTGTTGGAATTTGTTGCATCCATAGGGACACATTGTGAACATGGCGGTCACACAAACTACCTGAATCTCCTGCACATGTCAGAACTCCCAGAACGTTCATGAATTAGAAGCAGGACTTTTTTTTTTTTTTTAAAGGAACATTACCACCGAAAAAGTGTCACAAATGCTTTATTCAATTTCCGCCCATAAAGTTCATTGCAGCTCAGGACTATCACTGGGGATTCCATTCATCCCTCCATGCAGTCGTGTCTCCATTACCTTCTCCCAGAGACGCTTCTCTGCTGTCCTTGCTGTACAGTTTGGATTTCCTCTTCCTCAGCTGTACAGATCGGGCAGAGCCGGGTCTCCTAAGGGCAGACAGTGCCCGGCTCCGGATCGCCTCCATTCTTCACTCTCACTAGCTTTGTGGATGTGGGACGCCCCGCCCACTGTCACTTTCCCCGCTGACTACAACAAGAGGCCGAGTCCTCCCTCGTGTGTCGTCGCCATGTTATTGGAGATCAAGCTTACCGACTTCGGAGGCAGGCCTTCACAAAATGGTTCTGATTTTGAAGACAGGAAATATGTTACTTCCTACGGCCATTTTTCGAAGGACTATTCTCACCGTATCGCTCATGTGTGACCTCCAAAAACATGGCTGCCAACTTACAGCACGGTACTAAGTTACCTAAACGAGTGACTGCCTACGACTGGACACTGTAAAACGGAATCGAGCACAGTAAGTAGATTATTTCAGGGCGCGCGAGTTCTACATTTTGGGCCGTACGAGTACCCGTTCATCACTAGAGCGTGCAGGAAACGCTGCGCTTCACACTGATGAAGGCCATGTGACCTCTGTGTATCCTGCACGTGATCATAGCAGGTAGGATAACTCAGGAAAGACTACAAGTTCCAGCATCCCTTGTTGCCCATTTATTCTCCTGCCATTGGCATTATGTAATATTGTGGTACTGCCTGCATGTTTCAAATAAATGCTGTGGAAGGTGACCACAGGCAGATCACCTCTAGGGCTGTGTACACATATTTCATGAGCTTTTCTATGACTAGTGTTTCATTTTGTTTATCTATAAAATCATGTTTTTGTTTTCCAGAGCAATTTTTCAGTAGGGAACCGAGTTTGTGCAAGCCCGTACTAAACTGTCAGTGACACCCCCCAAATCAACTGCAACAGGGGCATTCCCCCGGCTGCTGCTGATTGGGTCAGGAGAGGGGATGTCAGTGACAGTTTTGTGGGGTCTTGGGTGAAATCTAGGGCTGCAACAACTAATCGACATAATCGATTATAATCGATTATTGAAAAAGTTGTCAACTTTTTCAATAATCGATTAATCGGCTCCTGATTGGTTGGCCCTGTTCACGGCTTAACACACGCTGCGTGCCACACCTCCTCCCCCACCTCACGCTCGCCGCTGCCAGACCTGCCCGCATCCACGCTCCCGCATGTCCTCCGCGCCTCACACTCACCGCCCGTCCAAATCCACGATCGGCACGGGGACGCGGGGAGAAGAAGTAAGGAGGAGCAGGTGTGGGGGGGATGACAGCCGCCGATAGACAGGCCCGATCTCAGAAACAAGTTGCTGGAAGACTGCTCAGGTAAGCCTGCACTTTCCCACACATGGTGCTCTATAATGTATTGCTGGGATTTGTATTCCTCTATAGCTGATGGTACATTGTGCTGTATATTATACATAGGAATACAAATCCCAGCAATACATTATACACTGTATGTATAATGTATTGCTGGGATTTGTTGTACTCTGGTGGTACAAAAACCCAGCAATAGTACATTATACAGCACAATGCAGAATACCACCAGCTATAGAGGAATACAACAAATCCCAGCAATAGTACATAATAGCTGGCGGCATTCTGCATTGCGCTGTATAATGTACTATTGCTGGGTTTTGTAGTCCTCTATAGCTGGTGGTATTCAGCATTGTACCACTTTATAATGTATTATTGCTGGGATTTGTTGTACTCTTCTATAGCTGGTGGTATTCTGCATTGCGCTGTATAATGTATTATTGCTGGGATTTGTAGTCCTCTATAGCCGGTGCCATTCTGCATTCATTGCTGTATAATTTTACACTTTCCATTTCACTATATTGCACACCACACTATTTTTTTTTTTTTTTACTTCCACCGCTCCAAGCTTGCTCCTGTGATGGACTACAACCTCAATACAAACTAGTAGTCCATCACTGGAGCCATTTTTTAAAATGTATTTTATTTTTTATCCGATTAACCGATTAATCGAACTTAATAATCGGCTAACTAATCGATTTTGAAAATGATCGTTAGCTGCAGCTCTAGTGAAATCGGGTCACACAAAGCCAACAGACATCCCTGTCTGTCAGTTTTCCCAGCGTCCACTGAAGGTAGCCATACACGGCCTGCATTTTGGTGATTCCTGCTGAATTGGTTGAAATTCTAACTGTGGGTGTCCCTGTCAGCGCCACAAAACTTTACTGAAAAAGCGAAGGAGCCGGGTGAAGAATTGTAGGTTGAACTGTGACAGCGTCCAATCAGATGCAGTCACTGTTCGACTATTCAGACAGTTGCGTGTTCTGGCTGTCAAAATATAATTGCTGGCAGGGGAGGTTCCCCACATCCATGCTGATTATCATAGAGGAGGGAATGAGAGAAATCTAGCTGGGTAAGGCCAGTAGTGATGGGTCTGGGCTTGGGGTGAACCCAATTTACCTGAATTCACCCAAAACCGCTTTAAATTGTGACTGACACCCCCCCCGGCCCAATCAGTTGTAGCAAGGACATTTCCCACCCCTTTGTGATGTGTAGCTGCAGGTCCAGGAATGCCCTGCCACAACCTATTGGGCAAGGAAAGGGGGTATCAGTCATAGTTTTCACCAAGCTCCTGCTCATCACGAATGTCCAGCTTATTGCGCTTACAGCTGGCTGATTGACAGCGGGCTCTGCCTATCTGGAGGCAGAGGCAGCTATGCTCGCCCTCTTCCCCGTCCGTTCCTCCAGTCAGCGTTGGAGGATTGAAGAGGGGAGGAGGGCATCCCTGCGGGGATCGGTGACTGACAGATAAATTATCGGGTAGTTGGGGAGCGGCTGTATTTTGTTTCTCACCTCTGATCCATAGAACCGACGAGTGACCGTTTCAATGTTACACGTCGGCTCTAACTATGGGGATGAGTGTAATTCACTCACCCCATAGTTCTCCTTTAGGACCTCATTCTCACGGGTGTGTTGCCTCGTACAGCGTGATGGGCCAGTTTTTGTTGCGTTTGGAGCAGTGGGAAGAAGCGTACGGGCCGTTCATATAGGTCTATTAAGACAGATGAGCTGTGTGCCCTCCCACACTGCTTCCTGCAGCTCTAAAGTTTGACAACTGTACGCACACATAATGGATCTAGGTCTGGGCACCGTCTGTGTGCGGCTGTCAAAACTCAGATCTGCGTGAAGCAGCGTGCAAGGGGGCACAGCTCCTGCGTCTCCATAGAGTTACATGAGCTGCCCGAATGCTTCTTTATGCAGCTCTGTATGCATCAAAAAATGTGTCTTCACGCTGTATGGGGCTAAACACCCCGTGTGCATGAGGCCTAATACTGCAAGCTGCGGAAAAACCCCAAGCCCCACACTCATCTCAGTAGGTGGTAAAAAGCCCCTCTCTCCGGGTGTTAATCAGAGCTAGCTTCTTGTAAGTCACAGCTGACTATAATATACTATAATGGGCCTACAAGGCAATACACCAGAAACAGATCATCTGAAAAAACAAATGACAAAAGGAAGCCCAAGAGCAGCAGGCAAGTGAATGGCATAGGGCTAAAGCAGATGGAGACATAAAATACATCAAAGACTAACAAGCCACTTTTTAATAAGTAAATTAATGACCCATCTGTAATCAAGCCCTAGAGGCATTCTGGAGTGAAGTTTATAGATCCTCTTGTTTCAGAAGCTCATGGTGCAAGTCGCCTCCTCTGCAGGTAAACATAACCCTCTCAATGCCATGGAAAGAAAATGTAGGCATATCACTCTTATGAGGAATTAAGAAATGTTTCGAGGCATTGGAAGGATGAGAAGCTAAAGGGTTCTGGCTCCTGCAAAAATGCTAACCAATCCTAGTTCCCACTGCGCAGGTACTAGTGCTCGGACAAGGTCCTTTAGCACCCAAGGCAAAAAGGTGAAAGAGTTTCCTTGTGTACATGAACTGTGATATACTTCAGTAGAATGGGTTGCAGGTCCTGCTCTTTTTTTTATTATTATCCCCCAATGCCTAAGAACCCAAAGCAGCCACCTCTTCTGCCTACCCCCTAGTGGCCCTGGCGGGTACTAAAGCCTACATAGTGTCGGGAGAATGCCAGGCACCCCACTATAATGGCATATACACTGAGTGGCCAGATTATTATGACCACCTGACGTTTGTAGGCAAATTAGCTATAATTTTGCGCTGAAGTTGCTAGAGGGCCAGACCATTGTAAATAGGGAAGCAGGTTGTTTACCACGACAGTAGAAGTGATTTTTTTCTGAAGATATGGGTAAACAACGCGATTTAACAGCCTTTGAACGTGGGATGATTGTTGGCGCTCTGAGCCATGGAGCGAGTATCAGCAAAACAGCAGAATTCGTTAAATGTTCAAGAGGGGCTCATTGTTAAAGTGTTTAAAGACTGGACTGTCAGCCGAAAATCTGGGTCTGAACGTGCGAATTGTGGCCGTCAGCGACTAGTCAATGTTAGGGCAGAACGGAGAGTGGCAAGACTGGTACAAGACAACAGAAGGGCAACAGTGCAGTGTAGATTCCTCGCATCACCTTTCAACATCTCGTGGAGTCACGAGGCGGCCCAACAAAGTCATCTCGTGGAGTCATCTCGTGGCCCAACGAAGTACTGATGGGGTGGTCATAATGATCTGGCCACTCAGTGTAGACAACCAACATTTAAACAAGCCTTTGGTCAAACTGGTTGTTTCTTCTTGGTTGGTTCCCTAAAATAAGACAATGATCCAAGTGTAGGGGTTTTCCTGCTAGAAAAACAGAATTGTTATATTACCATACAAGATTCATAGTTTTTTTTTTCTATTAATATCAACTATTTTTAACCCTTTACATTAGGTAGTAAGAAATGTAGGTAGGACATCCAGTGTAGCATCTATTCTCTTCTGCCCCCAAAAGTGGTGTTCTCTTCCAATTCAGGGCTAGTCTTTTGCCTTCATAATAGACAAATCAGGATGAAACACTTTTTCTTTTGTATTATTACATTTATGTCTCATTATTGCGTAGTTTTACTATGCCATACTGAGTGGTCAGGAGACCACGCTGACGAATAAGCGTTTGCTGTGTGTGAGCAAAATTCTAAATCCAGAGGGCAGGTCTACACTACACATCAGTACGGGGTTACAGATAGTACACTGGCAGAGGGGAAGGAGTGTTTGCTGAAGGGTAAGTATCGTGGGGGAGGGGGCCAAATTCACCTGCACAGCCCCTGCACGTACCTTATTGGAATGGTGGATGAAGCGGTGAGGTTTTTTTTTCTTTTTTGTTTTAATGCATTATAGGTATTTTATTTGTTTGATGAGGGATCAGGGAACACTACTTGATCATATTCATGTGATACAGAAACTCCAAATACATAAGATTAATAGGGTATTCCCAACAATGTGTTATTTGTATTATATTACACAAGATGTATTAGCATACAGTAATCTGCTTCCATATCTAACCGCAAACTGATCAGGTTATCATTAGGGTGGAAAAAAGTGTCAACACATTGCATAGATGTGAATGAGCACCATTTTAACCACTTCAAGACCAGGTGTTTACACCCCCTTCCTGTGCAGGCCATTTTTCAGTATTCAGCGCTGTGGTACTTTGACTGACGTTTATTCCGTCATGCAACGCTGTACTGAAATGAATTTTATATCATTTTTTGGGGGACAGATAGAGCTTTATTTTGGTGATATTTAATCACCACTACGGGTTTTATTTTTTACTATAATTAGGAAAAATGACTGAAAATGTTGGGAAAAAAAAAGTTTTTTTTTACATTATGTTAGGAAACATTTGTTATTACCCAGTTTTTTGGTAAAATATAAAAGTCGGGGTCACGTCGGTTAAATAGACACCAAACATGTCAAGCTTTAAAATTGCGCGCACCCGCGACGTCGCAGAAAACTACCATACCCAAAATTGGCCATAGGCGACACTTTAAAAGCTGTTACCGCTCATCAGTATAGTGTTATCAGTGATTGATGGCCCTAGACCTATTGCTCTCACTCCGATGTTCGCGGCGATATGTTACATGTGCAGCGTAATGGGCGCAATCGTCTTTTTTGCACGTATGCGCCCCAACGCATGTTTGCATGCGTGTATGTATGGGTGGGGACTTTTACATTTTTTTATTTTTTTTAATTCTTTTTTATGTGTAACTTAAAATTTTTGAGGGACTTTAATTTTTTTTTCCTTTACTAAACTTTATTGCTATGACATACGGGGGCTAATTAAACCCACCTATGTGATAGCAAAATATGTGACAGGTCCTCTTTATGGAGACATCAGGGGTAGCGGTGCGCGCGAGGGGGCGTGTCTGAGTGGACGTCTAAAGACGCCCGCTCAGATCTAGAGATCTCCGGGCCGGCCGTTTTTTACTACGGCCGGCCCGGAGGCAGTTAAAGAATGCTTTTTGCCATGTCGTGCCTTTCTATACGTAACACATAGGTGTGCAGATCTGTTACCGAACTGAACTTCTGTTACTGAACTGATCGGATTTGTTCATCTCTGTTCACAACCTCTGCTGTTGTTTTTATACAGTTCAAATTTGTGACTGTCTTTTCTTCCAGGTTCACTGCCTTCTGCTGTGAAGATGATTCGTAGAATACCTCTCGGTCAGATGTTTGTGGCAATGCTGGTCGGAGTTGCTGGTGGACTATATATTTATCGGCCACTTATTGAAAAGCATGTGTATGAACAGAGACAGCTAAAAACGGACGTTAAAGTTACTGCTGTTGAAGAAAATAAATAACACCGCTTGTTCTGCTATTGTGTTATGGAATCGGAGAAACCAATTATCTTCATCATACATGTCTTGTAAATCAGTGTGACAGTGTAGTTATACTATGCTATTAAATTAGTCATTTTTACACTTGTTAGTGCATTTACCAGTTACTTTAAAGTGACATTAAAGTCAAAGTTTTTTTCCCCCCTTCTCAATCCTGCTGTAGGGACTTACCTTATGATGTGACTTACCTAATGATGTCTCTTATTCCAATCATCTTCTTTCCTGTCCTTTTTCAGCTGTCCCTCAAGCGCTGGTGCGGGTCTCCGATGCGTCGTTGACTCCTCTGTCCTCCTCTCCTCTGACGTCCCGCGGTGCCTGTGTGGGTGCACGATGCTCCATACACTTACCTTGTGTCTCTCCTCGTCTCCCGGCCGAACATCTGAAGCGCGCATTCGCCCGGCCCATGATCCTTTGTGGCCGCCCGATAAATTTTCAGATGTTCGGCCAGGCGCACGAGGCGGAGACACAGGTAAGTATTAACCCTTTGAAAAATGTTTTTTTTTAAATGCTTTTGCATATATCTACTGTTGCTAGCAATGGATATATGCAAAAACATGGAAGGGTTTAATAACCCTTTAATAATCGTAAGTAAGGGACAAAATTATGGTAAATGATTGTCCTGGCTTAAACTTGCATGATAATATGTGCAGTACATGAGTATACACCTCTGTTGGCTGCCAAATTGTAGGAAAACACAATAGTGATTGACTGGAAACCTCTCAAGCCCGGTATACACTCTTCTATTTTTGTTGTTCAACCTGCGGGCTGAACGAATACAAAGGATTCCTCCATCAAAGCTCGTAAACCCCCAAACAGAGCTAGTAGCTGGTTGGCTGCTACCACCGTTCAGTTGAGAATTTTCCAACCAGCTCCTTCGATCAGCTGATCAAGGAATACGGGGGAAGACAGTGGCAATACAAATGAGAAAACTAAACCTGAGTATGTAGTCCATCACGGGAGCGTGCTTGGAGTGGTGGCTACTTTACAACACACACAGGGACCAAGGGGAACAAAAGTAGCCACCCTCCAGAAGGAAGGACAGTATCAGCACCAATTCAGAGATGATTTGAGGATCTACAGCCGAGTGATACATTAAAAGGGTACATTTTTTGTTAATAGTTAAGGTAACTGAATACATTTTTAAGGTTTAACAGACACTTGCCTGATGATGGGTAAGCACCATTTCATATATAAAACAAATGTTGACAAATGCCAGCGTATGTTATTTGAAATTGCAAATGTGCTTTATAGAGTTAAAGTATTTTCACATCTGTCCCACATCGCATGTTGCAATGTTAGGTGCACCGTGGTGCCAATATTTCACTGCATGTGCAGTGTATCACACTACATCACAGGGTACCTATTACCATGCCATAAGGTATGATGCGATTTAAAAAAAAAAGGGTGCAATTTAGCAGTGCTATTGGATTGGTGTCATTTGAATGGGCTGCCGACCCCAACAGATCACAAGTGCAGCCTGCAGCACCTCTGCGATGTCACAATGCAGAGGTGTAAATTAGGGCAAAAAGGCCATAGTAAGACAGCAAATAGTAAGGGGTAACTACCATGGCATTTACTTCTTTTTAAAATAATTCTGTACCTTTTTTAATGTTTAATATGTGGTAATGTTACCACGCAGCCTCCTCCGAATGGTCACTGCTAATTCACAAGCCTGTAGGTCATCAATCAGCACCTGACCACACTGTGAGCTGTAGTGTCTGGTAGGGGGAACCTACCTGAGACACAATTCAAGCACAAAAGAGAATACAAGGAGTCGGGGAAGGTGCATTTTTTGTCTATACATATCTCTGTTTATGAGGCTTGTGCATCACATAGTAACTGGATCTGGGACTTGATTAGATCATCATACAGGAACCTTAGTTGTATTTGAATGTATATCTAAAATATATTTTACATTTTTTAACTATGTTTTGAAATTGCAGCATGCATACCAGTACACAGTCTGTACAGGCGGTTTTCTTACCAGCGCATCCCTAACCCTGTGGGACG
>NW_017306558.1:1035595-1081405 GCF_000935625.1 Nanorana parkeri
ACTTGATGTGAGACAGTTTGCACTATTTCATATGTTTCGGACGTTTTTAGCATACTGCCAGAGGAGTATTTTATTGCCCTCACAAGTATTGGAAGTCTATTTTCTGTCACTATACAATGTATTGATGTCTGCAATATTTTGTAACAATAAACAGAGTATTTGAAAATCTCTTTTCCCATTTGTGTCCATTAACATCCTGCCCTGTAAATACAATAAAAGTCGAGAGTCCTTTTCAAAATATGCTGCCCAGATCCATAACCTCCAAGTGGTCTGAGACCTCACCCCTATTATATTATATTTCTTCCAAAAAAACCACATATAGTAGTGATGGGGCTTTAAGAAGCGTCAGACTTGCATTACAATTTTAAACAAATTTATTTATAATTAAAATTCCATAAATACATTAAAATCCTAATTGTAATGACAACTATTTCCCTGATTCTTGCATGATTTAGACATATAACATATTGTACATGATAACAGTTATTCATACATGTCGTCCAGATTAAATTTATGTATTCTTTCCATAAAAA
The DNA here is from genome assembly GCF_000935625.1 of Nanorana parkeri. NCBI lineage: Eukaryota > Metazoa > Chordata > Amphibia > Anura > Dicroglossidae > Nanorana > Nanorana parkeri. The sequence goes on from NW_017306558.1 coordinate 1,036,129, forward strand.
TTGATGCAATGATCAATGAACTTAAAACGCGTTTCGCACGTATGCTTCTTCAGGGAATTTTATAGCAAGAATCCAAGGATCAGAGATTAACTGTAAAACTATTTCCAAGACAGGAGGATGGAAGTCCAACTTCTCTCAAAATCAATGTGGCGAAACCATAAGTGCACATATAGCAGAGTGTCTTAAAGATCCAGTGCTCGGCCACTTTCCCCTCCTTCTGTTCTTTCATATAGTTCTGCTGCTGCCACGCAAAAAAAATAAAGATAAATAAAAGATTCAAGAGAATAAGACCAAATCTTTTGAAATGAAGGAATTGCCCTCATAGACAACTGTCACTGAAAAAAACGTACCCATTGGAAGAATGTTGCTCTTCCTGTTCTGGTGAAACCTCAAAAGTTTGCATTTTTCTTCACTTTCAGACAGAGCACGTACATCTTGCTTATAGGTAGAAACACGACAAGAAAAATCCTGCAGAAATTCTCACCACTGAAAAAAAAAATTGATGCACTTTAAAGCTGAACACCAGACAAGTAGGTAAATACACAGATGTAATGCCAAAGGACCTGCCAAAGGATTTGTATTTCTGTCCATCCAACACCAAGATTTACACAACTCTGTAACATAGAACAGCCCTGATATTCTTGTTTGCTGCAGTTTACACTTAGAGGTCTTGACTTTCCCCAGCCTGTGACTGGACAGTGAATGGAGAAGCAGCAGACTGATGAACTCATCTCTCTGTAACTCTAATCTGTCCTATAAACCTGTTCCTTGGTAGCACATGAGCACTGCAGCACAACTGTCTCCTTGGGTTGCCTCTTCGTCTCCCAGTCTGCGCTTAGCTGTACAGAGGCTGATTCAGGTACTACACTACTTGCATCTAAAAATAGATTTAGTCAAATATTAAAATAGAGCTGTAGTAATGAGAGCATTTTATTTCTACCTGGAGATTGGTTTTAAGGTTACCTCCAGATTCTTAAGTAGCTCCTAAAAGTACAATAATGGACTTCCCATCTCTATATTCCCTACCTCTGTAAAACCCACTGCATGCCATATTTTCCAAAATCCTGCTGAATGCATCAACTGACACATGTGAAGAGACCGGAATGAAAGCAATAATTCCATGGAGAGCACTCTAATGTATATGGGGTCTGAGATTAATGTGAACTGACAGATTAATATTCATGAATAGCAGGAAATGCTTCCACAGGAAATTACTGGGACCTAGAAGAGAAGACGAAGGCGCACTTTCCTGAGAATGCTAAGACGGAACACAATGAAGGATTTGGTCATATTTGTTAGCAGTGGAAAGTGGAAACAAAACTAGATTTTCCTCTCTATTAACAGACTTTCAATATGAATCTATTGGTACATGTATCAGTGTAGCTTTCTCTGTAGTCTGAGGAATTCAAAGGTATAAATGATGTCAAATGACCACAACGGTTTCTTCTAGACCCTGTCCTGTTCTTTCCAGACCCACCGTTCAGAAACCTGAAAAATTGAACATTTTTAGAATTGCTTTTAAAATGATGAAGCATTAACTTTGTATTTGTAATATTTTCGATGCATTCCGGTTAGTAATGAGTCTCAATCAATCTTATTTAATATGAATGCATTTCATATAACTCTTGAAATTAAATGCATGCTTTGATATCTAACACTTAAACTAAGGCTGCATTCACATTTTCATGCGTTCTGGGATTCCTGCATCAAGAACCTACAGATTCTTGTGGCAGGAACCCTAGGTGTCCCTGTTCAGATACAGATCTTATACACATTGAAGTTAATGACAGGGTGACACATGCAGGATAGATGATTGTCCCTGTATGGTGGATAAATGCATCCAGGGACAATCATCTATCCCAAACCGCATGTAATCGCACTGTGTATCTGAATGGGGACACCTGGGGTTCCTGCCGCAAGAATCCATAAACGCAGCATAAGTCCCTGTGTGAAAACGGCCTACACCTGTAATGAGACTATTTATGGTAAGCTTTCCCCATAATATCATCCAAATTCTGGAAGGTAGTGCCCGCTATTCCAAATGATGCTGCAGTACATCGCAGGAGCTCCCTGAACTGTAGATGCAAGCACTGACCATGTGATGGTTGGAGCATAAGGCTCCATTCACACATAACGGTTTCACCTGCGTTTTTCATTTGAAAAGCTATGCAAACGGTAACATACGAGCAAATTCCGCACGTTTGCGGCTATTGCTATAGCCGGAACACACGGAATCCACCCATAAAATCACGCTTGGACTATTTTGCGGGATGCGAGGTTTCGTACCGTGCGGCCGCCGCAATAGTCTGAACTATGCACATTGCCATGCGGTTTTTGTTTAGCGTGTTTTCTGGTGTATTCGTATTCATGTGTGAATGGAGCCTTAGGCTGCACTATCCTGCATCAATGCAATACCTTCTGCCTAAGCACCTCTGGAGAGAGACGGGTCTATGGTTTACATTTTGGAAGGCTGAAATTTTCACAGCTAGTCTTAAACGCTTTTAGGGCCCTGATGCCCAAAATGCTGCCCACCAGGTTCTCTGTGTGTGGCCTGCTGTGTCCTGGGCTGGGCCTGCCACCTGTTGGAAACCAGGTAACAAACTTGCTATGTGCATCTTCAAGTTGGCTAAGGCCTTTACAAAGAGCTAGTAGCAGCTCATAATGTGCCATCTGCAACTCTGTACTGACGACTGATTACTAGCACACAGTGCTTTGCACTCTGGTGATTGAATTCCTTGGCACATCAGGAGCTGCTGCCAGTGACTAGCAAAGGACTCGGTGGGCTCTTTGATGCAGCTGGCATTGAGATGCAGTAAACAGTGGCTCCTCATGGCTGCACTACTTTCTATACAATCCTGGTCACATCGGCCTTCAGAGGGTAATGTTCCTGTGTGAGTCTGGGACTGATAACTGATATTGCCCTGCAGAGGCTGACAACCGCCAACTCATCCTGCAAACTGAGAAGGAGCACTAAAGAAAGGCCCATTTACATGTGTGCAGTCTAGTTTGTGTTAATGTAGGCGTATTAATACATTTTGCGTTAAGCCAGCCCATTCATTTGAATTGGATGCCAACATGCCACAACGTACAAGAAAACTCACCTGCACTACGTTTCCCAAAGCAGAGCACCACAATGCATGGTAGTACATTACCCTACATTGGGGTGCACTGCAACACAGGTGCCTTGGAGGTTTGTTTGAGTGCAGTTAAAAATGAATGGTACTGCAAGGAACTAACACATGACATCTCCAAAATGCAGCAGGACTGACATTTTTTAGGCATTGAAGTATGATATGCCCCATTTAATTTGAACCTTAATATACGAAAACAGACTGCTATTGTGCACCTAAAGCCCTCTATAATTTTTAAGTTGACCGCCAGTGTTTTAGGGCATGCTTAAAGAGCACCTATGCACAGACTATGCACAGACTATGCACATTAGAATACTTACATATTCTGAACAAGTAATAAAAGGACTTTATTATATGTTCTGACTGACTTTTTAAACTACAGTATAGGAATTGGGGGGAAATTCATCTTCAAAGATCACAACAGAATCACTGAAATCTCAGCTTCCCTTATCTTCAGTGGCAGCAGAAACTTGGCAGCCTGCTGTAAGCTACTAGGCACTGACTGAAACCTGACTTCAGAGATGTTGTAATCTTTGAGGATGAATTCAAAGTGCAAGCAGTTAGAGAGGTTAGTGGGGGGGCTTGTTTTACTGATTGCTAACAATATTTAAATACCTTGATGGGTACAGGTACACGCTCAAGGAAATATGTCACAAACATGGTCTTTCCAACCCAAACGTGATGAAGACAGCTGATGTAGCCTTCAAGTGATATTAAAGTCAAAAGTTTTTGAAACTATTTCCAATGCTAAAGATATCACAAGGTATGCTGCTTCTTGATATACAAGGGTTATTCACAAAAGGGCGAAGAGTTTGAAGAAGGCAGGAGAAGTGAACAATCTAGGACAACATAGCTGAACTGGAAACATTTTCCAATTCAGCTCACTTTCCAGTTCAGCTATGTTGGCTTAGATTGTTCACTTCTCCAGACTCTTCACCCTTTAGTGAATAACTCTGTTACTTTCCTGCCAAATCAGCTGGTCCCCTGAGCACTGGCCCTGCTAGACTGTTTTAGGGTGGTTACTTACATTGCAGGGTCCTATGGAGCCATCCTTGTGTGTACTAGTAAGCTGTGTGACTCTCCATAAACACACAAGTACAGCAAAGCAAGACCCCCCCCCCTCCTCCCTGCTCCCCGCTCCTCCTTCTTCCAATCTCCATGCTAGTAAATAGACAGGAAGTTCAGGGAAGTAAAGCTGAGAGAGTTGAAGCAGCTGTTCAGAAACATGATGAATGGGCACATGGGCAAAAATCTAAAGAAATTGTTTTATGGACAATGAAAAAGTTTGAGAGTTTAATAGCACCTTAAAATTTAATACACACAGATCAACTTTCTCAAAAGTCAATCCACCCCTCTCTCTTCCTGAGCATTCCCTATAGGCCCTTTGATGTGAAAGATGTAACCATTTACCAATAGAGAAGGCCTGGAAGTTAAAGGAGAACTATGAGGTGAGTGAATTACACTCAGCCTCATAGTTCGAGCCGACCTGTGACAATTAAACTGTCACACGTCGGCTCAATAGATCGGGAAGTGAGCGAACACATACCTTCGCTTGCTCACTTCGCGAACATCTCCCTGCAGAGAGCAGTGACTGTCAGTCACCGCTCCCTGCAGGGATTCCCCTACTCCTCTCTCCGATCCTCCAGTGCTGACTGGAGGAACGGATGGGGCGGGTACAGCTGGCTCTGCCTCTAGACCGGCAGAGCCTGCTGTCACTCATGCAGCTGGGTGGATCTCGACAGTAATCTCGCTGTAGCTCGCGATAGACTGAGCTTTGGGTGACGGAAGGACACTAGTATATGTCCTCCCGTGACCCTTAAGAGAACTATGGGGAAAAACACTTACCCCATAGTTCTCTTTGAAGCCAAATGTAACTGTACAGCAAAAGATGACGATTAAAATGAACTGCCTTTATCTCTGGAGCTACAGGTCACATAGATTTGAAGTTTTCCTCAGTTAACCTCTGCTTATGCATTTTTTAAAACCATATTCTAAGTTTCAGTTGTTTAGATGTGCTATATGTTTACTCTAAACCACATGTATATGCTGCCATCAAATGGTGCTCTTGTGTGGTGATACACAAACCATGAGCCGCTTGTGAGTTCTAAGGGCACTTTGATCTCTTGGCTTAGAGCAGAAGTTCTCATGCCTCTCACCAATACTAGCACATTCCCTGGATCTCTGCAAGATCTTAGGAAAATATCTGATGTAAGTACTATGATACAGAGTTACGGTGCTTACAAACATCAGTGTACATTCACCTGAAATGGATGACTGAGTTGGGAAATATTTGCATGCCTGTAGGCACTCTGGAAGACAGACATCCTTTCCGTTCACCTTCTAGATGCTCACTAGATATGTTGTGAATCTTCAACAGGCGTATATAAATGAGGCTTTTAGGCTACAATCTTTACTTGCAGTGCTGAGAATGTGCATAGGGACTGGGAGTGGGTGTGGTGAATTATTGATAAGACCAGTGATTGACCAGTTGAACACAGTGTAAAAGCATACGGTGCCAATAAATGCGATGGTGTAAAATAACTACAGTATGTCCTTATATTAGTGATTAGGTCCTGAAAATGTATTATGTGTCCAGCAGATGGCAGTGCGCTACAGAAAATCTACTGTAATATAAATAGGATGCTTTATAAAGTTTATAGTTTTGTTCTGACAAACTTCATGGCTGCAGACGTAGGAGGTTAAAGAGATATTAAAGTGACACTAAACTCAGGAGTTAAACCTTAAAAATGTATTTAAATACCTTAACTAATAACAAAAATGTATCTTATTTGTGTATCACTCAGCTGTAGATCCTCAAATCATCTCTGAATTGGTGCTGACACTGTCCTTCCTTCTGGAGGGTGGCTACTTTTCTTCCCCGTGGTCCCTATGTGTATTGTAAAGTAGTTATCGCTCAAAGTTCGCTCCTGTGATAGTAAACTAAACATGAGATTGTTGTCCATCACGGGAGCAGTGAATACTTTACAACACACATAGTGGGACCATGGGGAACAAAAGTAGCCACCCTGCAGAAGGAAGGACAGTGTCGGCACCAATTCAGAGATGGTTTGAGGATCTACCAGATGGAGTGAAAAAAAGAAAAAACTGGAACGAGCACAGTTGAAATATATGTGACATCTGTTCTATGGATGTCCCGATACCACTTTTTCAAGACCAAGTACAAGTACTTCCCCTCATGTACTTGCCGATACCAATTACCGATACTTTTTCTTAAAGGGACAGGTGACTTTAAATGATCCATAGTACAACTACATGTTATGTACTATGGATCATGATTTAACCAATTCATGTTAGCAGGGGAGAATTGTAAATCTATTGCTGTAATGTAGTGGAGGTGTTTTACTGTATATATGCACTACATATACATTACACACGTCCACTACACTATAGCAATAGATTTACAGCCAGCCCTGTCCCAGCTTCCCTCACTCACAGTTTCACTCCGATCCCTGTTGCCTCACACGGTGCCTCTCGTAGTCGGCGCTGGGCAGGATCGCTGCATCGCGTCTCTGTGCTCAGCTTGTGGGAGGCGCTCACAATTCTGCCCTGCTAACATGAACAGGTTAAATCATGATCCACAGTACATATACAGCACACACATCCAGTGCACTGCAGTAATAGAGTTACATCTCTGCCCTGCTAACATGAATAGGTTAAATGATCCATAGTACATAATATGTACATAACATGTAGTTGTACTATGGATTCTTTAACCTATTCATGTTAGCAGGGAATAATTGTAAATGTATTGCTGCAGTGAATTGGGAATGTGTACTGTACATGTACTATGTACTACATATAGAATGCACTCCAGCAATAGATTTACAATTATCCCCTGCTAACATGAATGGGTTAAATGATCCATATTACAGGGCTACATATGGATCATTTAATCCATTCATGTTAGCAGAGTATAATTGTAAATCTATGGTCTCCAGTGTATTAGCAGTGTGTACTCTATATGCAATTAATATAGAGTACACACTGCTAATACATTGGAGACCATAGATTTACGATTATCCAGCAGAAGCTCCAGGTGGGGTCCTAATTTAGCTGGCCCAGAGGTACTGGCCAGCTAAATTAAGATCACACCTGGAGCTACTCCCACCACGCTGACTCGCCGCTGCTCTCCGGCACTGAAGGACGGTGCTGAGCTGCTGCTCCAGTGGGCGGCGCTCTGAGTGGGGTCCTCTGGGCAGTCGCCGGCCACCTAAATTAGGACTCCACCTGAAGCGCCGCCAACCGGAGCAGCAGTGACGTGGCTCTCGGCGAGGTAAGAAAAAATCCATAGCGCAAGCTTCGGTGCTTTGTATCGGGGCATTTTGACAAGTACAAATACTTGTCAAAATGCCCTGTATCAGTTCCGATACCGATGCTAGTACCGGTATCGGGACATCCCTAATCTGTTCCCATCCTGATCGGACTCGGCAGGGAAACAGAGGCCCTGTGTGAGGGGCTTTACTGTAAGTTTCCATTCCTGATAATTCCTTGTCGCTAAAGAGACCATGAGCTTATAAGCAGAAGGGAGAAGGCCAATGATGTAAGGCTTACTGACGTGGTCAATTGCAAGGGGTTGTGTTCCGCCAAAAGCCTTATGTCGGTGGCAGCGAAAGGGTTAAAGCCCATCTTCAGGCAAAAAAAAGATCCCTTCCACCCGTTCACCACTAGAAAAAAAAAAAAAAATAGCTCCTACAACCCTTTTTTTCTTACTTGACTCCTCCATAACATGACCCTTGCTGGCACCTCTTCCGCTAATGCAGCACTGCAGTTCTGGCTCTTGGAGCCTGCAGGACTTGTGAAGACCCTGCCGATGGACAGCCAATTAGAAGTGTCCATGTCATCAGGTAGTTGTCGTTGACATCCGGAGAAGGACCCTCCCACTCTGCATGGAGAAAGAGAGAAGACCTGGCATGTCATGTGACCACAGTTTTAGGTGAGTATTGGGGGCATTTAGATTAGGGGTTTCTTCAATGGTTGTAGTGAGCGGCAGCCTAATTTAGGGGGTAGGGGCGGATCCAGAGTCTAGTGTCAGGAGGGCACTGCCAGAAAATAAGGGGGTGCTTACAGAACAGAATATTGTAACATTACGAACATTACATTGCAGTTGTTTGTTATATATAATAGCAATTGTACTTTTTTTTTTTTTTTTTACGTATCGTAACATTTTTGTGTGCAGGAATGGGATCTCTGCCAAGCAAAATTTGCCACATTACTGTCATTAAAATGGGTCTGTCACCCGCACTGCACATCACTATGTTTTGTTGCTGTAGAACTTTGTGATACACATGATCCAGGCACAGTGTGAAGGATGGAGGGCCCCAGACTAAAGAAAGGGAGGCCCGGGAAACTGCAATGTTGGCAGTTACCAGGGCCCCCTTCCTCCAGTCTGGGCCCTCCAAGTGGCGGAATGCTAGGGCCTAGTTACAGCTGCAACTATGTGACGCTGGTAGTTTTGCCACTGTATAGAGGACTACAAATCCCAACAATACATTATACAGCAATGCAAAATACCACCAGCTATAGAGGGCTACAAATCCCAACAATACATTATACAGCAATGCATAATAATACTGTCAGCTATAGAGCACTACAAATCCCAGCAATAAATTATACAGCAATGCAGAACAGTATATGAATTGGACTCTGGACTTATGGTAGTAACACACTGGACTCAGGACTTAGTAACACACTGGACTCAGCACTTACTAACGCGCTGGACTCAGAACTTACTAACGACTGGACTCTGGACTTAGTAACACGCTGGACTCTGGACTTAGTAACGCACTGGTCTCTGGACTTAGTAATGCACTGGACTTTGGACTTAGTAACGCACTGGACTCTGGACTTAGTAATGCTCTGGACTTAGTAACGCACTGGACTCTGGACTTAGTAACACACGGGACTCAGGAGTTAGTAACGCAGTGGACTCATTACAGCGCTGAACTCTGGACTTAGTAACACACTGGACTCTGGACTTAGTAAAGCACTGGACTTAGTAACCCACTCAACTCAGGACTTAGTAATGCACTGGACTCTGGACTTAGTAACGCAAGGGACTCAGTAACCCACTCGACTCAGGACTTAGTAACGCACTGGACTCTGGACTTAGTAACGCTCTGGACTTAGTAACACACTGGACTTAGTAACGCACGGGACTAAGGACTTAGTAACCCACTCGACTCAGGACTTAGTAACGCACTGGACTCAGGACTTAGTAACCCACTCGACTCAGGACTTAGTAACGCTCTAGACTTAGTAATGCACTGGACTCTGGACTTAGTAACACACTCGACTCAGGACTCAGTAACGCGCTGGACTCTGGACTTAGTAACGCACGGGACTCTGGACTTATTAACCCACTCGACTCAGGACTTAGTAACGCACTGGACTCAGGACTTAGTAATGCACTGGACTCTGGACTTAGTAACGCACTGGACTCAGGACTTAGTAACCCACTCGACTCAGGACTTAGTAACGCTCTGGACTTAGTAACACATGGGACTCAGTAACCCACTCGAATCAGGACTTAGTAACGCACTGGACTTAGTAATGCACGGGACTCAGTAACCCACTCGACTCAGGACTTAGTAACGCACTGGACTCTGGACTTAGTAACACATGGGACTCAGTAACCCACTCAAATCAGGACTTAGTAACGCACTGGACTTAGTAATGCACGAGACTCAGTAACCAACTTGACTCAGGAATGAGTAACGCACTGGACTCTGAACTTAGTAACGTTCTGGACTTAGTAACACACTGGAATAAGTAACACACGGGGACTCAGGCCTTACTAACGCACTGACCTTAGGACTTAGTAAGGCACTGGACTCAGGACCCACCTGAGATTCTGCAGAGCCCACCTGAGACCCCACACATACCTGAGATCCCACGCAGCCCAAAAGAGAGTGACCCTGCAGAGCACACCATTGATCCTGCACGGCCCATCTGAGACTCTCTATGGTGGGCTCTGCAGGGTCTCAGGTGGGCTTGTCGCCGTGGTCCTTTTCCCTGCACATGCTCCTTACCTGCTGCTGCTGGGGCCTGCCCTCTCCCGCCGCCGGCTTGGCGCTGCTGGGGCCCGGTCTCTTCTGCTGCTTGGAAAATAAAATTCTAATTAGCCACATAAGGAACATCAGAGGTCACATATTGTAGCATAGTGTAATTGTATTGCCTATATCAGGAGTAGGCAGCTTGGGCACTCCAGCTGTGATACAAATTTCAAAATACAAATCCCATCATACCTCTGTCCCTAGGAGTCATCCCAGTGACTGTCAGAGCCTTGCAATGCTTCATGGGACTTGTAGTTTCACCGCCGCTAGAGGTTCGAGATTGCCTATATTCACTGGTTTTCATATCCATACACAAATATAAGTTTCTGGTACCTCTGCACTTCACACAGTCCAAAGCTATTATAGAGATTAAAGCTGAACTCTGGGATAATATTGTCTAAATAAGGATATGTGTGCATTCTTCAGGGAATCTTGGTGAGCCGTGTGTATTTCTTCCAGATCTCTGTAGTAATCCAGTGTGAAGGAGCTTCCTGTAATAAAGACCAGTCATTGCTGCTCTCTCTTCTTGTTTAGGGTGACTGGTCTTGTCTACGCCCCTCCTGTCATTTTCTGCAGGTGTTCTATCAAAGTTTCTGACTACATTGGAATGTGTGACCGGTGACGTGGTCACACATTTTAGCGTAATATTTGCCCAGTTTTACAGCGGTAGAATGTGTGACCGCCCATTAGGTCAAGCACTAAAATCCTTTGTCAGCTGTTCCAGGGCAGATCAGCATCGCAGATCGCATGTGCAGGAGAACGGTCCTCAAATGTCACTTCTATCCGACTTTGTGAGTGCGATCTCACATTCCACTGCACTCACAAAGTAGAATAGAAGTGATATTTGAGGACCAATCAGCTGTTCCAGGCAGATAGGCTAATGCAGATCTATTCTCCTGCACATGCGATCTGCGATGCCGATCTGCCCTGGAACTGCTTACAAAGCGTGGTAATGCTTGACCTAATGTAAAACTTGGCGGGATTACATTAAAATGTGTGACCATGGGGGCGTGGCCTGAGCATGGCTGAGTGAGGACGTGCTTTCCCGGAGCATGTGTGACCATGTCACTGATCACACATTCCAACATAGTCACAAACTTTGATAGAACACAGGCAGGCTGCAGTGGGTGGAGTCTGCTGGGTCCCGCCCACAATGTGTTGCAGCATGCCATAATGCCCCATTATGTGTCACACTAGAAATCTTGTGACATATCTGATGTTTGATTTGCTGTGTTGGCGGCCCATTATTTCCAATCAACATGCAATGGTAACGCAGCGCACGTTAACGCACCGCAAAAATTTAAATGGGCCCACTGAGAAAATACTGTAAGTCACCTGCAATATCTCTCCTGTGCTTGTTGTGTTCACAGCTAAAGGAAATGTTTCGGCCAGTGTTTGTAAACATAAAAATCAGCTAACAGCTTAAAGTGCAGCGCCGCATGAAAGCAAAGCGGCACCACCACACAACGCTGCCACAGCTAGAGGCGTGGTCTCCTCGCCAGGGGGCGGGACTCTCTCTGACACCGTTTGTCTTCAGAGACCCCACCTCCCTGGGGGGTGTGTCTTCACGCCGGCTCGGGAAGTGATGTTCCTCGATGTAATCCGCTGTACGAGCAGCCAAAAAAGGCAAAAGCAGTGTGAGGACGATCGGGATGTGGACGGCGATCCCAGGTGAGGAGGGGAGGGGTCGCTGCACATGCAAGGGGGGCGGGGCTCTAAGCACGAAGTTCGGACATACAGGTGAGTGCGGTGATGTGTCCGCGGTGTGCACGGGGTGATCGGACAGTACACGGCTTCATATGTCCGGGTGATGACCGATCACACACATTGATTGTGGTTTATACTTAGAAGTGACTTGGAGGAACTTTTCCCGGTTATTCGATTTACTCTGAAACTAGATCGTGTTGTGTGATGATCGGTCTGAGTGATCTGAGCTACATCAAAACGTCTGTATCTCATTCCTAGAGGTCGGATTGCTCTGTTTTCTAGTTTCACTGGATCTGTACTACTACTGACTTACTGGCTGGGGGATGACAGGGGGATTCACAGCTCTGGTTCAGCAGTTCTCTATCTGCACCTCTAAAGCTGAGCCCCAGCCAACACTTTAAAGTAGTATTAAACTCTCAAACTTTTGTCCAATAATTAATATAGATCAAACAAATCTACAACTCCCACAGCAAAGCATTGCTCTACATTTTTACCCAAACACTTCCAATCATGTTTCTGAACAGCTGCTTCCAAGTCTCTCAGCTCAGCTTCCCTGAACTTCCTGTCCAGTACAAGATCACCAAGGACAGTGCAGACCCAAGCAACTGTTCATCTTCTAGACTGGAGAAGGGAGGAGAGGGAAGTTGCTTGAGTTGCGGTGTCTTTGTGGAGACACACACAAGGGTGACTGCATAGCACTCTGCTTGAGAAAGGAGTCACTCTAAGGGCTTGTTCACACCATCTGGTCCAGATCTGCAAAATTATTTGAATATTGGTCCATCACTGGTTACATCACTGGTTGCCAGGAGCTCAGTTGGACACTGCTCCCCCACCACCTCAGGCAGCAAAACAGCTAGGGACGCCCCCGGTTGCAGCATTCTGGTTGTAGCATCAACAGAACACTTCCCTGGAAACATCTGAACTCCATAATCTGCCATATAGTGACTCTCAATACATCTCCTCACCCGGCTCTTAGCAACCTGGCATGTTCTGGCTGGAAAAGGGGAGGCAGGCTCACTGCAAACATTGCGCAGTAGAGCGGCCATGCCGCTCTGCCTGTCGCCCCCCCCCCCATGAGCCAAGGAGATGCTGACTGAGGCAACAATTTAAAGCTGCCTCATTATAGGGATGGCCCTGGATATAACCTTTTTTAAATTACATTTTAGACATTTGTGCTCTTCTAGTCTTGTGGTAACAGGGAAACCTACTCAATAATTGATGGGTGGTCAGTCTCTAACCCGGACAGTCTCTAACCCGGAGCTATGCACGTTCATTTGTTGCTACTCCCGATTTAAAGTTCAAACTGGTTCGCTCTGAATCTCTGAGCATTTAGGATCACTGAAGTCCTAAGTACGTATGGAATGGACAATGTTGTCAATTGTTTTTAATGGGTGTATTGGCTGGGTGGGTTTTTGTGTTTTAAGGATACCAGTCATGTCATAGTTATTCAAGTTTTTGTACTTAATCGATATACATTTTTTAAACTTTGTTGTCAGTCCGATCCTTTTTTGTAACTACTGCAATGCCAGTCTGTTTATGTGCTTGGATAATTTATTTTCCGATTTACTACAGTAGACGCATGTATCCCAGATCAATCATTTAACAGGGGTTTAGCAGTGTCACCTCTACATATACAGTATGGCCAGCTTAGTTTTTTATGTTTTTATTTTTTAGGTTACAAATCATACACAGTATTTAAGAACTGATACTTTATAACTTAATACTTTAAAAATAAAATAAAAATGTATTTCCACTACAATACATATTGCTCTAAACATCTCTAGTGCCCTCTAAATATACCTGAATTCCTAGTTCATTTGTGTCACTATTACTCAGTAGGTAATAGCAGTCATTTTGATATTTGCTCCTAATGCAAACTGTACTTAAAAGCAATTAGAGAATAATGGGCCCTTTTACCCAGCTGTCTTTTAGATATGGCAGCTTTAAAAAGCAGTATTTGACGCAAATGAAGCACGTAAAGAGAATATGTATGTGTACGCACACAATGTCTCATACATGGGTTGCATTAGATACAAACCTTGATATACATCAATCATATCCATTTGCAGACCTGTAGGATTTTTCTGGGAAGAAAAAAACAGATTGCTGCTGGCTCCAGTGCTTTGTGACAAAGGAGAGCATATCTACCAAAGTAAGCAATGCAATCTCCTCATAACTGTGAATGTTTGGTGAATATCACATCCAGTGCTTTTATAAATATGTCTAGAATGTTTTAAAAATAAAAGCCTGAACATGAGGGTACCTAACTTGTACCTTACATAGTTACATAGTATTTGAGGTTGAATAAAGACACAGGTCCATCGAGTTCAACCTTTGTGAGTGTGTGTGGGGTACATAGTACATGTACCCCTGTATGTTACGGTCTCTGAGGAAGGTATCTAAATGATTTTAGAATGATTCAATACTCTCTGCTGATACCACTGCTTGTGGAAGGGAGTTCCACAATTTCTCCTCTCTAACTGAAAAGAAGCCCCTATGCCCCTTGTGGTTAAAGTGCCATTAAAGCTACAGCCCCCACCCCAATACTGCTTTAAGGACTTGCCTTATGTGATGTCTCTTGATCCAAACAGCTTCTTTTTCCACTCGTTTTCCAAAGTCCTTCCAGCGCTGGTGCCGGTCTCTGATCCCTGTCTCTGATCCAGCGCAGACTCCTTGGGTCCCACGGTGTCTGCCCGACGTGCACGCGCCCGGCTGCGTCCATTCAGCTTCTGTGCCGCTCTCCTCCTCCCCCCCCCTCCCCATTGCTCTGGACTGCGCACCTGGTTCGGCCTCATCTTGAGTATGCGGTTCAACTCATTAAGGGGCTAGAGGACCAAAGCTACACTTCTGCAGTAGGGAGCGAGCGGCGCTGACACAGGTAAGTTTGTTGGTATTTGCCAACTTTTTTTTTTTTTTTTTATAATGTTGGGGCATATATCTACTGCTTATTAGCAATAGATGTATGCCAACAAAAAAACTTTAAATTCTACTTTTAAATCTTTTTTCCCTCCAATTTTTAGCTGGTGACCTCCTAGTCCTCAGGGAGTTTACAGTAAACCGTTTATTGCTGGTATTGCCATCACCATTAAACAGTCCTAATGCCCTCACTTCTAGAGTGAACAAGTTTAAATTTACCAACTTTATCTCATAGCTTTGGTCCTCCAGCCCCTTAATGAGTTGAACCACATACTCAAGATGAGGCCAAACCAGTGATCTGTAAAGTGGCAAAATTATTGCTTTGTCTTCAGAGTACATTCCGTTTGTAATGCATGACAGTACTCTGCTAGCTTTGTTTGCTGCAGCCTGACATCGCATGCTTTTGTTTAATCTGTAGTCACTTTTTCCACTTCTTACTTCCCTAGTGGAGTTCCCATCAATGTGTATTCTGCATAACTATTGTTAACCAAAAAGTGCATTACTTTAAATTTTTCAACATTAAACCTCATCGGCCTAATAGCTGCCCACTCCACTGTTTTAGTCAGGTCCTCCTGTAATGTTATAATGTCTATTGCCCTTACTAATTTTAGTGTCATCTGCAAACACAGAAACATGACTATTAACACCTTCCCTGATATCATTTATAAACAGGTTAAACAGTATGGGGCCTAGCACAGAACCCGGGGGCACACCACTCTCAATTGAAGACCAATTTGAAAAGAACCATTTATCAATACTCTCTGGACACGTTCCTGTAGCCAGTTCTCTATCCATGTACACAGCATTTCATCTATGCCCATAGATTTCAGCTTGTGTATTAGGCCTGGTTCACACCTAGGAGTTTTTGTGCAGTTGGAAAGCGCTTTTAACTGCCCAACACAAGAAATCCCATGATTTTCAATGTCTTTGGTTCACACCTGAGCAGAAAAAAGCCAAACGCCCGAAAAGGTACAGGAGCTTCTTTGTTCAGTTAAAAGCGCTTTTTGCCCCATAGACTTCATTGGAAATGCCCAAAAATGCGCAACAGAAGTATGTTGTACATTTTTGTGAGCGTTTTTGCACGTTTATACGCACGCTCTTCCATTGCCCACTATGGTTTATGAGCTGCCTATCAAAACGCACGTCTTCATGTACACTCATTAAAACGTGAATACAAATGTGCAAATAACCGCATGCTATTAACGCGCGTACAAACGTGCAAAAACTGTGCCACCTAGGTGTGAACCCAGCCTTAAGCATTTATGTGGTACTGTGCCAAAAGCTTTTGCCGAATCCAGGTACACTATGTCCACTGCCTTTCCTCCATCTTAAGTTTTTACTCACCTCCTCATAGAATGTTAGTAGGTTGGTCTGACAAGACACTTATTATACTATTCCCATGAACAAAATCCATTAAACGATCCTTTATCATTCCCTCAAACAATTGGTATACTAGGGATGTTAAACTGACTGGTCTGTAGTTCCCTGGTTGGCATCCTGATCCTTTTTTGAATATTGGTACTACGGTTGCTTTACACCAATCACATGGCATCCATCCAGTGTGGAGTCTTTGAAAATGGTCTTGCATGGGTAAAAAAAATTTCCCATACATGATTAATATAAAATACATACAGATAATAGAAGTGCCTGGATTATGAGTACACGTGCCTGTTTGTGGACATCATTTGACTTTTCTATTGCCACTCTTGTTTGTTGGGTTTTTAGTGCTTTCCGCAGCAAGCATTACAGAGATCTAGAGAAACTGCTCTACAGCTGCAGATGTATAGTTCATAGTTGTATTCCTTAACCACTTGCCGGCCGTTGTAAAAAAACGGCCGGCCAGGAGCTCTCTAGATCTCAGCGGGCCGGCACACGATCTCCCTCCAGTCCCCTCTCCGCTGTCAGAATGTGGAACTGATCACTTCC
Source organism: Nanorana parkeri (assembly GCF_000935625.1). Taxonomy (NCBI): domain Eukaryota; kingdom Metazoa; phylum Chordata; class Amphibia; order Anura; family Dicroglossidae; genus Nanorana; species Nanorana parkeri. Next base: position 1,052,882 of record NW_017306558.1, read on the forward strand.
GCATTTTGGTGTCACTCTCCAGCTTCAGATGCTGGAGAGAAGCTGATGAAGCAGATCTCTGCTTCATCAGCTACTTCAGGGGGGTCCTAGGTGACAGGGGTCTTGGGGACCCCTGATGTCTCCATAAAGAGGACCTGTCTCAAACATTTTTTTAATTTTTTTAAGTCCCCCCCATATATACACGCATGCAAACAGGCGTCAGGTGCACATTTTGTGCGAAAACGACGATTTCGCCCATTACGCCGCACATGTTACATATCGTCGCGAACATCGGAATGAGAGCAATAGTTCTAGGGCTATCAATCACTGATACCACTAAACTGATGAGCTGCAAAAGCTTTTAAAGCGTCGCCTATGGTCAATTTTGGGTATGGTCGTTTTTTGCGATTTCGCGGGTGCGCACAATTTTAAAGCTTGACATGTTTGGTGTCCATTTACCCGACGTGACCCCGTCTTTTATATTTTACCAAAAATATGGGTAATAATCATTGTTTCCTAATGAAAAAAATATGTTTTTTCCCCCAAATTTTCAATGATTTTTGCTTAATATAGTAACCCCAGTGGTGATTAAATACCACAAAAAGAAAGCTCTATCTGTCCCCAAAAAAGGGTATAAAATTCATTTCAGTACAGCGTTGCATGACGGAATAAACGTCAATCAAAGTACTGCAGCGCTGAATACTGAAAAATGGCCTGGATGGGAAGAGGGTCTAAACCCCTGGTCTTGAAGTGGTTACAGTGGGGTCAATTCACAAAGCTTATTTTCTTCATTTCGGCCGTTATTTCATTGATATCGCTTGTTATATAGTTGCTGTTTAGAGTTAGTCAATTCACAAAACTCAATAACGCTTCCTTTTTTTAAGAAGTGCTAAATTAACTATCCAGACGTTATTTTAACTATTCAGACGTTATTTTAACAACTGGAGTGATAAAATATGCTTGAAATGCAATTCACAAAAGGAAAAGGTCCTTTTATCACTCGTTATTGAGACGTAGATTTATCACCTCCTTCAGGGTGGCGTTATGACAGATTTCAGGCGTTATCTGATGCTTGTTGCACTGAGATGACATGAGGTATATAAAATGGAACCTTTTTTTCTTCATTTTCATATGGTTTAATGCTTTTACGTACAGAAGAAGATGGCATGTAGTTGTCATTTCTACTGTTTTTTATCCTTCTACAAATGTAGATGATTTTTTACAGTTTGAGGTTAGTGGCAAATCTCACATGACATGAAAAATCAAATGTCCCTGGACACACTTCAGTGGGGGTTGTAGAGCAAGTGGATTGTTCCATGCAACATATTTAATATCAAGACAGGCTTTATAGGTGGTAAGGAGAATTGATTGCTCTCCCTACACTGCCTGATTGTCAACAGATGTAGATCTAAATAAATCTAATGTTTCATATATTCATTCCGTTCAGAAAAAAAGTTATTGTTATTTCTATATGATTTCTTCTCTACCAAATGTAAAATTAGTATGCATGTGGCGAATATGGAATATATTCCTTCCTTCTATGTGGAATCCTTTTGTGTGGTGAAAGTGAAAGTAACAGTAATTTAGGCATCTGCTCCACCCCTTCTGCTACCAAAATGCACTGCAAAAGTGTTAAAATAACACCCAAAACGTTATTTTATCACAGCAATAGATAAAATAAAGTCTGTGATGTTAAAATAACACTTGCTTAAGGAACGTTAAACTGCGTGTGCATTAACGATTCCGGCTTTTGTGAATTGCATGTTTCAGCCAGTAAAATAAAGAGTGGTAAAATAAGGATAGATAAATTAACTTCTACTCTCATAACGCTGAGCTTTGTGAATTGACCCCAGTGTATCTAATCCCCAAAGCAAAAATGTAATATATTGCAGCTTGCCAATTCTTGCAGTGGTGGCTTTACAACAGGGGTAGCAAACCTCCGGCCCTCCAGCTGTGGTGGAACTACAGATCCCATGAGGCATTGCAAAATTGTCACAGCCACAGACATGACTCCTGAAGAGACACATCATGGGATTTGTAGTTTCACCACAGCTGGAGGGCCGGAGGTTTGCTACTCCTGCTTTACAAGGACTGAAAACAACCTATAGCATCTTTGGTCCCTCCTGACAATGTGAGTTGTTTCCCTTTTGATATTGGAATTTCTTGCCCACTGTAGACACTCCCATCATGCATATTAACAAGCACACGACCAATCGGGTTGATGGTGTCTCTACCATGTGGGATGTCAATGAAAGACCGTTGTTCTTTTTAGAGCTGCAGCTAACGATTATTTTCAAAATCGATTAGTTAGCCGATTATTAAGTTCGATTAATCGGTTAATCGGATAAACAATAAAATTTTAAAAAATGGCTCCAGTGATGGACTACTAGTTTGTATTGAGATTGCAGTCCATCACAGGAGCAAGCTTGGAGCGGTGGAAGTAAAAAAGAAAAAAAATAGTGTGGTGTGCAATATAGTGAAATGGAAAGTGTAAAATTATACAGCAATGAATGGCATCGGCTATAGAGGAACGCTGAGCTAAACAAACATATTTTCATTTTACTTACAATTTTTTGTTTTTTACTTCCTGGTTCTCTTTGGCAAATGTGATGTAATGTGCCTAAGTGTTGCATCCTGGGAAGGTTACATCAGCAGATCTGTAATCTCAAGAGAACTAGGGGAAAGGCAATTCCCTCTCCTGAGATGATGTACATGGCCACAAATCCTAGTCACATGTGCCAGAGTTCCAGGAAAAAAAGGGGAGAGGGATTCATCTGTCCTTAGTAAAAAATGGCCACAGTGAGACAAATGGAGAGGAAAAGAAAAACAAGGTATGCAAAGAATAAAAAGGCGGGAATCATCTAGAAGTATGTGTTTGTAGATTCATTACTAAACATTTCTAAAGGTGCATTTTGTTATTTTTGAAGATAAGGGTAATGTTTCTCTTGAGGTCTGTTTGAACTAATTGAAGTGACTCTCCCTCCTCTGTTGGCAGAGACTTTGATCTGTGAAAACATGTTCCTATGGATAAAATCCCTTGAGGACTTCTCAATCTGAAGACAATCCCTCTTGTCCTAGAGCTTTTGAAACAAATGTCTGGAGCCTTGTGCATTAGTTGTGAAAGCCTCTTACAAGCTTCTAAGCTTGTGTATCCAATGTTCATATCCGTAGGGTACTTTAGCAGAAACCTCCTTGAGCTGCCTCTTCTCACCCTTCTGGTGTCTCTGCGCCTCATTGTGAATATTTCCAGATTTGTTTGGGTTCTTGCACCCTGGGATTTCTGATTCCTACTCTGGTAGGGGGTCTATCCTTGAGCATGGTATTTCACTCACAATACTCCCCACAGAGGAGTCCTTTGCCATCACAGATGATTGCACCCTTGGCGGTGGTTGATTTATCCTCAGCCGTATCTCTCTCTCTTTCGAGGAAATCCTTGCTAAAAGATTCATTCCTTGTGGACCTTTTACCATTTCCTGCTGCGTAGCAGATTTGTTCCCCCCCCCCCTCGCTCAGCCCTTCATAATTTGTGGGATTGATGGGGTATTCCCTTTTTTGCATGGTTGTAGTCTCTCAGTCCTTTTGGCACCAAGCATGTCTCTTGGGACCAAGAAGTCTCAGACACTATTCAGTGAACTCTTGGCAGGCTGGGGATGGTCCATAATCCTATGCTGGGAGGACTGCCTCAGGGGTTTGGAATGCCTATCGCCCGATGCCCGGGACATGCAGTTTCGGGCGCCGGGCGAGTAGTTTTTATGTACATGTAGCCTGGCTCCGGACAAGCAGAGCTGAATGTACATTGTGGAGCCGCCGCTCATTTAGTACAAGTGACCTAATCAGATCACTTGTATCAAATTGAGCAGCGGCGATCGCCATGGTTTTCGGGGTCCCCCGCTCTCCTAGGGCACCCAAGACCACAGTACAACAGCTCAGCCATAGAGCCCGTAGAGCAGACGGAGTACGTCTGCTTTACGGGCTCTCTGTGTGTTCTCTGAGATCGCAGCGCTGTAATCACAGCGTCACCTGTCTCCGCTGTCAGGAACTGCACAGAACATCTGTTCTGTGTTGGAGGGCAGGTTCCATAAAGAGAACCTGTCACCTCCAAACTATCACAATTTAATCCCCTATGTGATAGGAATAACATTAAGTGGAAAAAGTAAATAAATACAATTTTTTTTTTTTTTTAAGAAATAATGAAATAATGAATAATGAAAAAGTAAAAAAATTAAAACCAACCCCGCTACCCTCGCCATCTGCATGCAAATAAACGCATGCGAAGGACATTCTGCATGTGCGCTCTGGAGGAATGGATGGGGGAGGGGGTGGGCACAGCTGGCTTTGCCTATAGATAGGCAGAGTCTACTGTCACTCACGCAGCTGGGTGGATCTCGACAGCATTATCAGGATCCGTCCTGGCTGCTGCGCTCTCGGTATATAGTGAGCTGTAGCTGTTCTCCGTATGCCGGACAGTGTTTGCGTGTGTCATTATAACCACACTCTCTTCCCTAGATTTAGGATATTCTTTTCCAGATCCCCTGTTCTAATGATCCCCCATTATGGTCACTGATGATCGCTTCGCGGCCTTTTGGCTAAGATCAAGTGTAGTATCTGTTCTTATCAGTTGCCGGTGGAAGAACGACACCACTCCTTCTCGAGGTGATTAGGATGGTGGCTTAGTATTTACCGGCGTAATTGGTGGGTGTCAGATGGGGTACAGTCCCTCCTGGTTAGATTCTGGCCCAGTGATGCTGGGCTTGTCACCGGTGGTAGGGATGGACCCCTGACGGCACTACCTTCTGATGGGAATGGCTGCGAAGCTTGGTCGAGGCTAGAGGGTTGGGAGGCGGCAGAGCACCCGTCCACGGGCTTTTAAAAAAAAAAAAAAAAAATTATGGTCACTGATGATTCTGTACATGGGTGCCCCTCCTTGCAAGGAAGTATGCATGGCTAGAAGGTCCTTTTTACTTCTCTGCAGGGTCATCAGGCAGGACATACTGTTGCTCTGCTTCAGGCTACCCCCTAAGTGGGATACTTTAAGTCTGGAAGCCTTCAAATGACCTCAGTACTGGGAGATAGATCCTCTACTGTTACTGAGCTGAATCCTTCTGAGGAAGTTTCCTTAGATTCTTTTATTTTTCTGTTCTCTCTAAGGGTAATAACCCTAGTGCTAGTACTAGGATTCCTACCCCTCACTCCTCAGCAGAGGAAGGTTGGATGATTCCTAAAATTGTATATTTCATAACTGGTTACACAACGTTGTCTAACCAAACAAACAAATTATTTTACAAGTGGGATACACTTGTAAAATACTTTTTTTGTTGGTTTGGGGTTTTTTTTTTGTTTGCCAAGCCTAAGGGTTCATTTTCCCTTCCTTCTATTTAAACTTTATGCTGTGAGGATTCCCACATCCATGCATATCGCCTTAAGAGATTAGTTGCCTATCAGTAACATACTTTCTTATCATGGATCTCCCTAAAGTCAGCCCACTAATGGGGACAGAGTCGACCCATTAGTAGGCTAAAATGAGACTCCAGGAAAGGAAAATTATGATAAATATTTGATAATTTTCTGTATTCCTGAAACTCATGTCAGCCTCCTAATGGATTGACTCTGCACCCATTGGTTGGCTGATATGATGAGCTCCAGGAAACGCACATGCAGATTGGTAAAATGCATCTTCCTTTCCATTTGGTTTGCATGATGAGCCCCCTGGAAATAACAAATATGTTAAGTATTTTATAACAATTTTGTGTAATTCCTGCAGCTCATCATGTCAGCCTACTAATGGGTCGACTCCTCACCAATTAGTAGGCTATTATGATGAGACTCCAGGAAAGGAAAATGACAGTAAGTATTTGATATCCATTTTTAGACAGCCAGCTGAACTTTTTCTGCAGCTTTCATTGGCTATTAGCTGCTCTTGCTCACTCCGGCCACTCCTATTTATTAAAGGGAGCTGTTTAGTAGTAATTTTTCAAGTGTTTATACAGCGAGTCGCTTATTTTGTCAATGGTTTATAGAATATTTTGCAGACAATAGGGATACTTTCTGAGCACCTTTCAAATGCTTATGAATTGCTTACCAAACGCCAAGAAAACACCATAGGTAACATGTTGAATACAGGGAGTGTCCAAACTTTTCAAATCTGACATATAGAAATGTCTCCTATACAACAGATATTCTAGACCAGGGGTAGCCAAACTCCGGCCCACCAGCTGTGTTGGAACTACAAACCCCATGAGGCATTGCAAGATTCTCACAGCCACAGACAGGACTCCCGTAGAGAGATGCCTCATGGGATTTGTAGTTGCTCCACAGCTGGAGGGCCGGAGTTTGGCTAACCCTGTTCTAGACAATGGTGGACAACAGTCAAGAACAGGAAAAGCCTTTTTTCTTTGTGTAATTAAAAACCTGATTCATTTTAATCCTTGTAAATACCAGCTATATATGTGCAAAAGTAAATTGGCAGTGGCAATTACAAATGTTATAATTGTGCTTTGTCACAGACTGATCAGAAACATTTCTGGAAGGAGGTCACACACAAGTATTCTTTGTGATGCAAATAGTTGAAATGTAGATCTAGTTATTTGAATAATAGGCTTACAGTATTCTGCATTTCCTCATTTGACAGTACAAGGCTTTGCACTGTCAGTTACTTAAATATTAACAAATCAGATGTTCCAATCAGCTTTGCAATGCTAGTTTAGGACTCAATGTTTTATCACTTCAAACCGCCTGTGGCGTAACAGGAAGCTGTGGTACTGAAAGGACAGCCACGTGCTCGAGTTGTTGTAGATAATGTCTAAGTGACTTCCATCGAATGGTCTTGCTTGCTTGTCACTAGCAACAAACTTCCTTGTGCACACAGGGCTGAAGGTTATGAAAGATGACAGCATTTCCTGAGTGTTCAAACTAAAACTCTCCCCCATGATAAAGGTTCCTTTTCATTGCTCCTTTTTATTTTTGGATTTATTTAATTCATATCACTATAGTAATGTTGCTATCTGAAGGCTATTAGGGCAGTTTGTGAGAGACCAACAACGACTCTTCTTTAGAAGAACACATCAAGTGATAAGAGGAAGTCATTTTGACAGACTCATGATTGTTGCACCCTGTTCAGAAATTAACCGGGAAAAGTTTTACATAGAGCCCAGATGGTGCATGCTGGACTGCACAGTCATTTTTAGCCATGCTGTGCAGATGTAATAACTGGAGAGTAAAGGAAGCTTATGAAGATAGAAACTGAAATATCAGCCTACAGCTTACTGAATATCTATTTCCGTGTCTTCCCTTGGCCTTTAATAAGGTTGTTTAGAGAGCAATGATGATATCCCTGTGGTTACATAATTCAGATAATTTGACTTCATCTTTTTATTGGTTGCTGTGGTTATTGCACATTCCACATCATCATCTCACTGCCTTCCTGAATAAGCCTTAATGTCCTTGTTACATAGTGGACCTTCTTTTCTGTGATACGCCATTCTCTGCAGGGTTTCCCAACTCCTTTATTAAAATCGGAAGTCGTAGAAGTCATGCAATATAGGTTTGAACAACCTTCAGATCTCAGAAGAAAAGGACAAGGCTTATGTCCTGGAGGACTCATTTATTTGGTTTAAATGATAAGTGTACTTCTAAGACACAGTGGGGGGAATGCATACAACACGCCTTAGAATTTTGGCGTGCATCCGCATAACAGTTGTGGTGCCTTCCCCAGATTTGTGTATCTATTGGAAATGGGTACATGAATCTGGCTCCAATACTACTATTTACAATGCAGAGGCTCACTGTGGCCACATTGTTTATACCAGACTGCAGCTCAATAATGCTGAGTCTGATAAAATTTCAGGCTCAATGATACTAAACTCTCCGCCCAGCCACTGCACCTGTAACACAGGCTCAATGGCCTAGGATTTATATACTGTGGGTGGGAGGAACCTGAGGGGGATGCTGAGGTACTAGTGTCCCATCAGTTCTGCTCTGCTGCTGATTGGCAGTAGGTAGATTCTTTAGCCAATAGCCAGCCTGCCCACTGCCTGATGTCAATCAGCAGCAGAGCGGACCTGATTGGGAACTAGTCCCTCAGCTTCCCCATCGGGCTAGGCCAAGTTGGCTATATCATTGGTTGCTAAGAGGCTGTGCAGCACACAGCGTCTTAGGCCCCATTCACACTGAGCGGATTTCTGCCGCGATATCGCGCATTTTTGCCGCTCGATATCGCGAAGTCGCCGACCAATGATTTTCAATGGAGCTGTCTTCACGTACAGCTCCGTGTCGCTCGTCGTAGTCGCTTCTACAAAACCCTTCTTTGGGCGGATTTTGCGCGATTTCTTTTTTTATGCAGCCGGAGGGTGAAGGTCGTGCTACCGTCGTTGGAACGTCGCCCCGAAAGTCGAGCTATCCCGGCCGCGCGGAATCCGCTCCAAAAGGTATGTCGCTTAGTGTGAATGGGACCTTAGCAACTGGTGACTCATCCCTGGCCCTGAGATATTCCCTGGCCAACAGCTGAAGTTAAACAAGGGGGCAGGGGGTGTATGCTCTACAGTATAGCTAGATGCGTAGGGAGAGATGCTGATCTCAAAGAAAAAAAAAATAGTTATCTGTAGTGTGGTGGACTTGCCAGTCCTCCCGCTGCTTTTAACACATTTCAGAGTGTCCACCCCTTTATCAGAATCTAGTTAACCATTTCCACAACATGGGATGTACAAAATCTGTGCCACTTAACTATTGGTTCGAATATGTAATGCACAAAATATGAGATCATGCCTGGCAGTGAAAGCGTAAAAAGTATAGTTACATTTTAATAGAGTTCGTAAGAAAAACAATGTATGTCCTCTGGTGAGTCTGGTATGGGTTTTAAGAGTGGAACCCATGCAAAAACAAGAGATAGTGGCGGTATCACTAGGAGCCCCCCTTTCACACCATAGTCGTTGCCCCCCCCCTTTTTTACATCAGGAGCCCCATATGTCATTTTAGGAGCACCCTTCACATCAGCAGTCCCCCCTTTCATATCGTAGTGCCCCTCGCCCTTTTCATGTCCAAGTTCTCCTTTCACATCAGAGTTCTCCGCATGGAAGAAGGTGAATGGATTTAGCTGTCCTTGGATTGCGTCATTTTGTTTCCACAGTGCTGGCGGCTGACCCATCTACACCATGGAATGGCATGACACTGTGCAAAAATGTTTAGGCACCCATGACAATGCCAGAAGGCACCCTGGTTGAGAAAGGCTGATCTAGACCTTTTACAAAGCATGTGTGTGTGTATAATATCCATTTATAAAGTTACAAAAGGTATCATTTATAGTGTGTAACTGACATTTCCCTCCATTATCATTGTTGTTCAGTATTAGTATATTCTACTTCTAAAGCTGCTTTGATGGCAATTCTCAAGCGTTGTCTTCCTCTTTTGCTGTTATTCTTCAAGTCACCTGAGCCTTCTGCTTTTCTGTCATAGCTTGTTCATCAATTCCAGTTAACTGCTAGGATATACAATGTGCGCTCTTGTCGCCGACATCACAGATGCTGGCCGGTAGTGTCCTTACATGCAGGACATCATCACACATCCTGTCTGGCCTGATTATCTGGTAAAGACAATATTGTCATTGGTGGTATGGAATGCACAAGTACATTTTATATAGTATATTAGGTGAAAAACACAGTATTTCTTTAAAGGGAAATTTTACATTGCACCAAAATATAAATGCACACTTCTTAAAAAGAAAAAAAAGGACATTTATTATTTTTTTTTAACTTGGGGGCCAGTAAAGCATTGCAACTGCAATCCCCAGATCATGTGTGCTGTGCTCTGGCTCCTGCAGAGTTACAGAAATGCAGTAACATGGATGGGAGGAAGTGTTAATGGAATACAAGTGTGGTGACGTCACCGCACATGTATTCCATTGAGAACTACAAATCCCTCTGCCTTAGTGGATGATGGGACTTGTAGTTTCTCCATTCACAGATCCTGTGAATGGATCTCTGAATGGATGACACGGCTATTTGGGCAGAGCCATTGCATCAAATTCAGTAGTATTCCGGAGGCTGATGGGGAGAAGAACCCCAGGATTTGGGTAAGCAAGGGGATTGCAATCTGACCATGTTTCATGTTACACCTTAAATATCAAAAGTAAGAATAATATAATAAAATATAGTGCAGGAAGATCCACATAATTTTGTGAAAGGATAATATAGGGCTGCAGCTAACGATTATTTTCATCGATTAATTGGCCAATTTATTTTTTTCGATTAACCCGATAGAAAAAAAATGTAAATATTTCAAATAGAATCCACAAATGCATCGTTACAAACAAAGTTTATTTCAGAATAAAACTGCATGCAAAATGTTTTGCAATTGCACTGTGCTGGAACGCAGGGCATTGCGATACCGTGCGTTCCAATGCAGGTGATCACACTGCGGATAGTAGGTGTGTTTGGGGTGTCATTTAAATGGCAGCGAAACGCACCTCTCGAAGCAGAATTTGTCATGCTGAAACTGACTACAACTTTTTTTTTTTTTCCCCCCAGCTTTTTATAATTTTTTATAATTGCATGTATTTGACATTTTTATTTAATGGATTTAAAATAATCTGAATTGAAAAACTGCAAGCCAATATAATAAAATAACCAAACTTGTATTTAAAATACACCAAAATTAGACCAAAAATATATATATTCTTATAAGCCCGGCCATTAGTTTAGAATTAGCCATAAATATTGGCCTGAGAATGATTGCTCTCACTTTGTTGCATGTGACAATACCTGACGTGTAGCGCAATGGTCGTTTTCGGACGTAGGTGCACCCGACTTGTGTTCTCATTCGTATGCACGGGTTCGCAGGGGGCGGGGGTCTTTACATTGCTTTATTTTTTTTGTTCATTGCTATCACATGAGGAGCTCACAAGCCCTCTATGTGATAGCACATTGGAGGTGATGGGTTCTCTTTAAGGGCTGGTCCAGATCTGGAGCAGATTTGCAGACATGGTGCTATGCGTGCAGTGTGTTTTTTGACGCGTTCCACTTAAAAAAAATGTTTTGTTGGGAGTGGGGCAGTACGTTTTCGGCGTGTTTTTTACGCGTTTGTGCGTTTCCGGACCGGACAAAATGTGACATGCAGTATTTTCTCTGACCGGAACGGACTGCGCACATGGGAACTGTAGCTCATAAACACATAGTGATACATTGGGATGCATTTTGGGTGCAGAAGCGCATGGTTCTGGTCCGGACAGAATCCGGACATCGTGTGAACAAGCCCTAAGGTGACATTTGGGTTCTATTAGACCCCTAGGGTCACCTTTCCACTTCAAAGGAGCTATCCAAACACAGCAGGCAGTGGGTGTCTGACATAGCCAGCCTGCTATTGCTAAGCGGCTGCTGTGGAGGCACCCCGTGCATGCTCGTTCACAGCCATGGCAGCAGCATATGGCTCGTCTGCCCTCAGTATCCTCCCCAGAACCAGGAAGTTTGGGACAAAGGATCGTTGTGGGGACCGGCGGCGGTGACAAGTGTGTGGGGGGACCAGGGAGTCTAAAGACACTGGACATTTGTTTACCTTTTAATGCAGAGAATGCATTAAGGTAAAAAATGCCCTGCCTTTTGTAATACTTTAGCTATAAGTCAATCAGTTCTGCTGCAGTGTAAGGAGCATGCTGATAGGAGGAGCGATCAGAGTGAAAAGGAGATGAACTTGCCAGTGTGCTGCTTCTTGTTCACTCCAGTTTGGGATGTGGAGGAGACCTGCAGTAGAGAAAAACACATTTCTGTGTGTGTGTGTGTGTGTTTTATGAGCACAAGAATAAGCAGTTATTGTAAATAAAATCCAGTGTTTTTTGGTCTATATGCCAAATTCCTTGTGAAATGAGTGAACATCACATGATCTCAGCATGACCCAATAACCTTTGGGGCAATATTGTGTGCTGAGGTGTGCTCTGGAATGCTACTGAGATATTCCATAAGTACAGACTGGTACCTAGAGTTTAATTTCAATAGAAATATAGTAGATCATATTAAAGGCATAGTTCGCCTTCTGCAAAATAATAAGTGCACCCACTGATCTCAAAGAAAAGATAAAAATGTGAATTTATGTTTTGCATTGCAACTACAATCAGTGGATCACAGGCATAGTGCCTACAGGCTCCAGAAAAAGATTTCTTCATCACCTCCCTTTTTTTTTTTTTTTTTTTTTTTTGAGCAATTTCACCCTTCTCTTTAAAAAAACAACAAAGGCATCTTTAGAAATGTTTAGTAATGACAATCTACAAACACATACTTCTCATGGTGGCCATTTTTTACTAAATGCAGATTAAGCTATCTCCCTCTACTTGCTGGAACTCTGGCACATGTGACTAGGACATGTGACCATGCACATAATCTCAGGGCAATAAAATACCTTTCCTCGAGATCTGGCAATATTTTGCAGTTTACAGATGAGATTTCCCAGCAATGCACTGTTTGCTTTCAGACTCTTCTTTCTAATTGCAACTTCTGTTGCCTAAACACTCCCAAATGGATCAGATACCAACAGTTATGTTGACTGAGGCATCCATTAGGCGGCTAATCAAGCCCAGTCATGGTGAAACCACATGGCTGTTGAATATTTGATTGTCGGCCATTACGGATCAGGAACTAAGAATTTCGTCTGTGTACCAACAGATTGTTGGTAGGCCCTACATGCAATTGCCAATAATACAGTTATAATGTTGCACTGTATGGAGATCTTGGAACCATATTTAAAAAACAAACAGCCTGTCGTGAGAGAAATTTGTGGCCTTTTTTTACCCTTAAAAAATACTAGCTGCCTGGCTAACATGACTGGCTTCAGTCACTGACCTGGAACAAATGTACAGATAACAGCTTTGGAACAAATGTACAGATAACAGCTTTGATTTCACGGACTTCACTTGATGCATGCTCATGGGGTTTAGTGATGAGTCTGGGCTTGGTGGGAATGGAGTTCACCCAAGCTTGCCAAAACTGTGACTGCCACCCCTTCCCGCACAAGCAGTTGTGGAAAGGTGCGTTTCCTGCCCCTTTAAATGGATGGGGAAATACCTGCACCGCACTTGCCGCCACCGACTGGGCCAGGAGGGGGAGTGGCGGTCACAGTTTTGAGCGGGTTTTCCTGAATCTGTGCCCCTTTTCACACTGTTCAATCAGTAGGGGCCCTTTGCAAAGATTATGCCATGGAGGAAAAAACTGAAGTGACCGTACCCCATGTTGGTCTATGGGGAATCGGATGTAGATGAACATCCGGCAAGATTAGGTCCAGCGAAAAGGAACACCGTTCTGTTTGCTTTTCCGTACCGGGCCAGTCAGGGGTAAGCAGATGTAAACGGATACATGTCTGTTTAAATCCGGTTGCCTATCAAATTTAGATTGGACATCCAGTCGGGTCCGCCTGAAAAACTGACAGGCGGTCCTAATGCGACCGCCCATGTGAATGGGGCCCATAGGCGAGCTGGATTCAGACTAAGTCCAGGCTCATCTATAATGCTGATCAGTGGCTCAAATAGTACTTAAATCAGATATTGCCAGGCAACTAGATTTGTTAGGCTGGGTTCTCAACAAGGCGGCATCATTTTTGCACGCATGTTCAGCGTGCGGTTATTTGCACGCTGTGCACATTTTATGCGTGTTTGTACGCCTGTCCATGAAGACGCGCGTTTTGACTGGCAACTTAAACATTGTGGGCAATGGACGAACGCGCATACATGAAAATTCTGCCATGCATTTTCTGGCACTTCAATTGAAGTCTATGGGGCACAAGTGCGCGGTTAACTACCCAAAGAAGCTTGTGTACCTTTTTCGTGAAAATCATGGGACTTCTTGTGTTGGGCGTTTTTTTTAAAAAGTGCTTTTCCAACTGTTCAAAAACGCCTAGGTGTGAACCAGGCCTCAGGGCCTGTTCACACGATGTCCGTTTTCTTCTGTGCTAACCTGATCCGTACGCTCCTGCACTAAAAATGCATCCCAATGTATCCCTATGTGTTTTATGGGCTACAGTTCTCACGTGCGCAGTCCGTTCAGGTTACGACAGAAAAATACCACATTTAACATTTTGTACTGTCAGGAAACGGTCCGGAAATGCAAAACGCGTCAAACGCACTTCACTGCAGCTAACATACTGACAGCCCCACTCCAGCAAAAAAAACTGGAATGCGGCAAAACACATAGCACCGTGTCTGCAGATCCGCACCTGATCAGGACCTGAAACTCATGTGAAAAGGCCCTTAGACACTTAGCAATAGCAGCCTCTTTCTGTGATGACGAGTGTCTTTAAAGAAAAAAAAGCAATGACCAAAATAGTTGCGCCTGAGGTGACGGCAGCACACGTTGAAGAATGTAGTTCCTCAGCTCTAACTACACGCTGATTGAAAGCCACCAATGTTACGGTTATTGTTTTAGTGTTTGTTTTAAAAACTTTTACATGTTTTGTTTGATGTTTTAAACAGCAATTTCCACCCACCCATGTACAAACAGAATTGTCTTTACTTTTGACTTGTTTTTAAAACATTTTTTTACTTGTTTCATCAGTATGTTGGGTGGGCGCTCATGGAGTCGACACGCTGTGAGGGAATAAAGGGCAGTGTTGCTAAGCTTGTCAAAGGAAAATCATTTGATCAGTCAGCAAGACCACATGACAAACAGCTGAGAGGAATTAGATGGACTTTTCAGTCAGAATGGCTTGCTGAGCGCCTCAGTGCTTCCTGCACACTTGTATCAGATGTTTATAGATTTTCCCTCTTCTTCTTTTTTTATTTTTTCCACCAGAAACACAAAGTTTACATTTTCGGGTGCTGATATGTGGAATGAATAAGGATATCTGAACAGCCGTGGTTACCTAAACCTTCAGACAGAGAAAATAACTCATTTCCTTATAGCAAGGTATGGCCTTTTTCTTGTTCTTCTGCCAGTTTCTCTAGTTCTAAAATTATTGTTATTCTAGTCGTCTTAAAATGTCTTAACACGTTTATCTTCTACGGTCAGCGGAGATTGTTTTTCTATCTGTGTTTTGCATACATTTTCACTACGATCAAATAAGGCAATGCTGCGTGATATATGTATGTAGTGTACATGGGAGATGTATTAAGGTCCCTTTCACAGAAGTTTATGCTTTGCTTTTATTCTGCAAGTTCAAGTATATTGGAACACACGAAAAAGACGAGGGCTTCTCCTAGAACAGTAGTATAAAATGCTGTCAAATGTAGTCAAAGAAGATGTCGCTCATCTTTAAAGTGGCACTAAACTCAGTAGATAAATCTTTAAAAATACATTCAAGTACCTTAACTATTACCAAAAATGTATCTTATTTGTGTATCACTCAGCTGTAGATCCTCAAATCATCTCTGAATTGGTGCTGACACCGTCCTTCCTTCTGGAGGGTGGCTACTTTTTGTTCCCCATGGTCCCTGTGTGTTTTGTAAAGTAACCACCACTTCAAGCCCTCTCTTGTTATGGACTACAATCTCGATACAAATGAGTAAACTAAAGGTAAGCTTGTAATCCATCATAGGCGCGAGCTTGGAGCGGTGGCTACTTTAGAACACACCACACGGACCATGGGGAACAAAAGTAGCCACCCTCCAGAAGGAAGGACAGTGTCTGCACCAATTCAGATATGATTTGAGGATCTACAGCCGAGTGATGCACAAATAAGCTACATTTTTAATTGAGGATCTACAGCTGAGTGATGCACAAATAAGCTACATTTTTAATAGGAGTTGAATCTTAAAAATCCATTCAAGTACCTTGAGTTTAGTGTCGTTTTAAAAAATGGCTGGGAAAACACATATATGCAATCACAGCCTAAAAGGTTGTATATGGCCCATTGTGGCTGAAGGGTTTGTATCTGTGGATATCTCCTATACAGAAGGTCTTTTGCAGAGTGTACTGTTGAGGTTTCAACCAGGGGTTGACAAATTAATGTCATTCAGGAGCCAGTCTGTCCACTCCAGGAGAGATTGTAAGCCAATTTGGCTCTATGGCATAGTTGTGGGATGACATCATCAGTCTGCTGCTACATTTTAGCCACAACTAATCTTCTCTCTCATCAGGAAGCCGGCTTCCTGATTGCCTGGGAAGCCGCTGTTCTGTTGAAAGCACATTGGCTTCATGCTCCTTCATGAAGCTGCCTGGCTTCCCGACCAATCAGGAAGCCGGGAGATGGGTCAAGACTGGATAGGAAGCCAGCCTGCCTCAGTGTTGCTAGACAGCGTGAAGCCAGCTTCCTAGCCAATTGGGGAGGCGGGTCATGACTTGACATCCGGCTTCCAGATTGGCACGGAAGCCAGCTCCATGCTCCCTCGCGCCACTGCCGATCAGAGGGATTTTCCCTCTGACCGGAAGTCCTGGTATCAGGGTAAGTATCGGAGCATTTGGCCTAGTATGAGTACTCGCCCAAATCCTCTGTATCGGCACTGGTGCATTCTTATAAGAAAATTAAATCTTCACTTTATTGAGTAAAGGTAGGTCCATTTTAACTGTAATAGAAAGTCAGGTCAGGAACCCATCTATGCTGTCTAGTTGGTGAGTGAAACAGAAGCAGAACTCTGGCCAAAAGTGTTCTCAACCCTTGCACTGGGGCTACCCCCCACACTGCAAGGGTTAAGTGCCCATTTGTGTCTAGGTGCTATAAAAAAAAAGTTATAACCACCAAATCCTTGGAGCCGGCTTGATCTTAGACCAGTCCCTGGAGCCTCTTTCCCTCTCTGCTGCAACATTTTAGGGATCCTTGAGTCATCACGTTCTATACACAGGGAGACATACCATCACTGCAGTGGAGGAGGAGATGAGCTTCAGGGACCAGCTGGCTCCATGGTTCGGGTAAGTATAACTTGAACTGTGTATTTAGCCATTTGCCTGGAGCTCTGCTGTAAACTAAAAGTGACATAACATACAACTGAAACATATCTTTTCAACAAAATGTTGCAAAACACAAGTCATAACACAGTCATTTGTGTAAAGAAAATGTTGCCATGAAAACAGGTCATGCCTCATTAATTTGGATGGCAGTCCTCCCCGCCCAGTGGATCCCAGTTTGGGAAGGTCCATTGTGCCATACATACATAGTTGAAATAATCTCCTGTTATCATGCTGTATTCATTATAAGAAAACAAACATAGCATACATTATTTGTTTTATTTTTATTCAGTTGTAGTATTTCTGTTGAAAGTTGAAGTGTTTAGCAGCAGGGTAGCAGAAGTTAAATGGTTACTCATCTTTGCGTGGAGATTAATAAAATAGAAATAACATTCATTAGTGGGGCAAAAAAGAAAACGGTCACGTGCAGCTTAAGAATGTTAATTTTAACAGCATTCTTCATCTGCAGATGAGTGTGTGTTCTACAACATGTTGTAGCACTTACATTTTTTTGTGATGGTAGTTTTGTATTTACTATACTGTATGTGGTTAATGTATGTAATAATATTCAGTATGTGGATTTAGCAGACCAAGCTGTTAAACACTGTCGGAGCTTCTTCTGACCGTTGCATGCCAGTGACTTTTCAGATGTTCTATCTGATTAAACCACACCCAATTTGCATTGTTTGGTTTAGCTTTACTATATCCATGTTACAGTGTTTATACTTTTTTATACCCCCTTTTTTTTCGGCTATATTTTTTTTGATCTGCGTTTTCCTTTTTATACAGGAATAGAAAGCTCTAAGCTGCTGACGTCAGACTGTTGGAATCACAGGGTTTTGCTGTGGGAATAGGTTAGCACAGTCTGGTTTGCTGCCAAGTTGTAATATGGGAGGAATACAGAGGAACTGTCTGGGATATGAATTCCACAACCATGTGATCTAGTGCCATTTGCCTTCAGTTATCCTTTTGTAAATGTTAAAGTAAATGTAAGGATTAATATTTAATACTTACAATTATAGTTGAATACATTTTCCATAGACATTACAGTTTATTATAGACACAAGTGCAGAAGGAGAGAAGACTTTGTATTCATGTAAAATACAGGTATATTTGGGCATTGAAATGCAGAGCTATAAATAATAAACTGCAATTTGATTTGTAGGTAACTAGAGGCAGCTAAACAACTTGCCATGGGACTTAATGAATCTCGATAATGGGGGTTAGACCTCGCTAGAGAGGAGTATTTAGAGTATACCTTTATAATGTACAGATGGATGTCTATTTGTCCCATGCATTGAGGTTCTTTCCAACCCTTTCACTGAGGTACCACCCCTTGTCACTTTAGGAGGTGTTGATGAGTCAGATACATATCCTTTGAGTAAAGATGGCCTGATCGTGATTACATTATCATGGAGTCGTAAAGTCTGCTGATAGACCACTGATGCAGACCTTCCTGTCTTGTCCTGTTCTTATAATTGCCTAGTCTGAGCTGTGCTTATTTTTACCCTTCTTGTATTTAGTGATTAATTACTACTTTTTTTAACCCCTTTAAGTTTCTGTATTTTTGGAGATTTTTCTATTTTTGTAGTTCTATAGAAATGTGTTGCTATATTTGGGTAAGTGCCTGTGGTGCGCTGACAGGAAGCATGTTGCGTCACCAGGAAATAACACCATAAAAAGTCTAGATGCTGAAACCACTACCTATCAATATTATTTCCTCATATCCAGATGCATATTTATCAGAAATAACCAAGGAAGGAAATCTCTAATTTGAGATAATGTCATTCAAAACTATCAGAAGAGCTAAAAGTTATATTAAAGCTTGCATCTTTAGAAGTTCTCTCAGGTGCTATTGAAATAACGTAGTTTATTGCTGCTTTTTGCATTTCCTTCTCCTTTCCATCCAGAATCAGCTTGTCCCAGGGCACTGGTCCTGATATCTGCTCTAAGGGCAGCCATCTACAGTCCTGTGGAGCCACACGTATTTGCCCGCTCCTGGCTGGTGGTATGGATGAGTCTTCTTGCATCCATAGGAGGAGACTGCCCTGGCAATAAGCTATTCCCCTTTCTCCTCTCCAACCTGTGAGAGATTGGCAGCAATTGGAGCCTGCGCAGTCCCTAGTGCACTATGCATGTGAAGCACTTAGGACGCACGCTTCATTACCCAGAAGTTTGTGGAAACACAGCGCTGTGGATCAGTGGCTGGTAGAGGTGACGGGAAGGGTATGTAGTGTGTGTTGTTGCCTGGAATGCATTTGTTTAATACTACTTGAAACTCTGAAACAGCATTTGAAAACTTCGATGCTGGGACACCTTCTAGTGTACCAGAAATACAATGCTTATTTCTCTTTTTTTTTTTCTGCTTTTGTTTGTTGACCTTCTATAGCTTACTCAGTAAATTAGTGCCGACCAAAGCAAAACTGAAGTGCAGTGTGCAGCAGTTCGAAGCAACTTGAATCGGATGATAATGAGATTTGATTGGTTGTCCTGGTTACTTGGTACTTTGGCCTTTTTCATTATTGAACTTGTATATATACGAGTTAGAACTGGCCAATTAGTTCAACACATCACATCTTGATTAATGCTGCTACAACACCATTGGAAATAAACACTGGAACTTTTCAGGTGCTACAAAGATGTATTACAATTTTTTTATATAGACAAATAGAGCTTAACATGCCATTCACAATTAATGCTAGAAGATCAACTCTCCATTATATCAGCTTCCATAATATGCCCTCAATTCCCCACTCATCTGCACCTTACACATTTAAAGGACAAATTATTCAATTGTCACAAACTGATTACGATGATGAGGCCAGGGTAACATTCAATGCATTTCTGCTGATCTGCATCATCAGGAACTGTGGAAGCAGTATATATGTACTGAACCATACACCCAAGGCATCATATCGTATTGAGCTTAAGGGGAAACAAATTGGAGATAAAAAAAGAGGGGGGGTCAAGTGGGCTACCAGGATTGGTTATGGATCAAGGGATTGTTCAAATGATGATATAGTAAGTTATCTAGTTAATGTATATTGTTTCAGATGAATGATTTCCAAGTGTAAGGGCCTGTTCACATGATTTTCAGGTCCGGATCAGGTGCGGATCTGCAGACGCAGTGCTACTCATGCGTTTTCGGTCCGGATGCTGAAATTTTTTTTTTCTTCAAGCTGTGGGGCTGTCAGTATGCAGATTCTTCCTCTGAGGTCACTTCCACCCTCTCGTAACATCTACTTCCCTTTTTGTGTATGTAAAGCTGGTGATCAGACATGTATCACATGTTTGCAGGCATGTTGATGGTGCTGGCTACAGCAATCTGCAGAGAACGAGCTCGCAGGAGACGTCGTTATTTGGTACACCCGATCTTGAGGCTCCGGGACTCCAAGGGGCAGTTCTGGAGTTTTTTATATGAGGATTTGTGAGCTCACCCGGATAATTTTTTTTTCCTTTACTTGTATGTCCATGGAAATGTAATGGGCATGTTCAAAATGTTTGCAGTTCATGTCTTTACCTCTACCTCAACCTGTCTGTCTATATCTTTTTTTTTTTTTTTTTTTTTTTTTTGCTTGGCTGCATTGCGTTCTGTTTCCGTTCTCTTTTCCTTGAGTTTTTGCCGCGTTCGTGCGTTTCCTGACCGGACAAAATGTGACATGCAGTATTTTTCTGTCGTAACCTGAACGGACTGCGCACGTGAGAACTGTAGCCCATAAAACACATAGGGATACATTGGGATGCATTTTTAGTGCAGGAGTGTACGGATCAGGCCAGCACAGAATACGGACGTCGTGTGAACAGGCCCTAAAACTTTAGGCCTGACTGAGTAGGACAGCCTTTTTGGATAGGTCTATACAACAGCTCAAATGTTTATAGTTGATAGAATTAAAATATCACTGGGTGGATATACGTTGCAAGCTATCCTAGGTGTAACTTTTGAACCACCAAATCTGTAGGCCAGATGTAAAGATTCCTCTATAAGCATGGTAGAAAAACAAGGAGACTGCCCAGATTGTCTATTTGTCTCTCATTATTCCCTTTTTTTAAATATGCCATAATAAAATGTTGTTATATCGTGTGCCTAAAAGTCCCAGAATGTATTCATTTTGAATAGTGTATTTTTTTCTACTGAATCATTCTCTAGCTGCACTTTTCATTGACCCCAGGGGAGATTATGTGAAAATAAGGAAATATTAGTTTACTTTTGGCACTGCTTTTAAAATTGTTCTGGCCTGATGATGAAGCCTTGCTTTGACATCTGTTTTCATTCTGGTAAATATGCCAGCGTATTCGTTGCTGACTCGCTGTGCCGATCTACACAGCAAGCATTCCCAGCAGACAAGGTAATTGTTGGTTCTCTGAGGAGTCTGTGCTGTTGGCTAAAATGAGGCTAGTGATAAAAAAAATTCACAGCAGGAAGGGGACATTGAAAGTTTATATACTTCCGGGCAAGTTAGAAATGCATATATTCAGGCCTGTGGTTTTCTGTGAATTCCAAGTGCAGTAACATATTTTTGTAGCACTCCTGCCATGGCATTTTTAATAGACTGTGACGTGCTGGTGTAAGCAGTGTGTTCAGTACTCTGAAATGCACAGCAAAGCTCACTTTAAGCTTACCTATGGAATTTAAAATCTCCACCTCCCTTTTATTTTAGGTTGCAGTAACATGCAGGTAGGGAGACTTTCTCTCTCCATCCAGGCTCCAAAAGAGGTCGTTCTTGAAAAATGGAAAAAGATATTGCAATATGTCGCCAACTTGTTCATTCCATGCCTAGAAGACTTGGTGCTGTCCTTACAAATGATGGAGGTCACACAAAATACTAGATGTAGTAGTTTATGTTGCAGCTGAATACTACAGTTGTTTAAATTCTTTTTTTTTTCCTCATTAATCACTACACTCAGAATTTAGAAATGTCTGTGAATTTATTAAAAAGAAAAAACTGAAATTTCACACATGTAGTTAAGTATTCAGACTCTTTACTCAGTACTTTGTTGAAGCACCTTTGGCAGCAATTACAACCTCATCTGAATTGGGGGATTTTCTGCCATTCTTCTTTGCAAATCCTCTCAAGCTCAGTCAGGTTGGATGGGAACCATCGGACAGCCATTTTCAGGTCTCTCCATAGATGTTCAAGTCAGGGCTCTGGCTGGGCCACTCTAGGACATTCACAGAGTTTTCCCTAAGCCACTCCTGTGTTGTCTTGGCTGTGTGCTTAGGATCATTGTCATGTGCGAAGGTGAACCTTCAGCCTAGTCTGAGGTCCTGAGTGCTGTGGAACAGGTTTTTATTGAGGATATCTGTACTTTGCTCCATTCAGCCTTCCCCGAACCCTGACCAGTCTCCCAGTCCCTGCTGCTGAAAACACCCCCACAGCATGATGCTGCCACCACCATGCTTCACTTTTGGGATGGTATTGGGCAGGTGATGAGCGGTGCCTGGTTTCCACTTTTAGAATTGAGGCCAAACAGTTCAAGCTTGGTTTCAGCAGCCCAGAGAATCTAGTTCCTCGCAGTCTTGAGTGTCCTTCAGGTGCTTTTTTGCAAACTTCAAGCGGGCTTTCATGTAAGGAGAGGCTTCCATCTAGCCACTGCCATAAAGGCCAGATCAGTGAAGGGCTGCAGTGATGGTTGACCTTCTGGAAATTTGTCCCATCTCCGCACAGGATCTTTGAAGCTCAGTCATAGTGACCATCGGGTTCTTGGTCACCTCTCTTACTAAAGGTGCCCATACATTGCGATTATCGGACGATTTTCGTATGCGATCGACTTTTCGGCCGATAATCGTATGTGTGCATTGCAGTGTCCGGCTGACAGTACTGTACAATCGTACGACTTTTGGCGGTCAAGCATGTTTGAAAACTTTACTAGATCGTGCGATTTTCGTAAGGTTGCTGGCGTTTCCGTCCGTCAAAAGTCGTACGATCTACACTGTGCTTGCGCTAACGAAAATACAGCAAATCAATTACCGCATTTCGTCCAGGTGCTTTTAGTTAATTACGGCTAAATTTATCTTGCGATCATCGGGGCAGGATGGGGCTGCCGTACGACAAGTTCTGTCTGATAATCGTAAGATGTATGGGCAGCTTTAGGCCCTGATTGCTCAATTTGGCAAGACGACCAGCTCTTGGAAGAGTCCTAGTTAATCAGTTTAATTTACCACAAGTGGAGTCACGGTGTAGAAACATATCGGCAACAATCAAGAGAAATGGGAGGCACCTGAGCTAAATTTAAAGTGTTGTTGCAAAGGGTCCCAATGCTTATGCCAATGTGACATTTCAGTTTTTTTCCTTTTTCATAAATTCACAAACCTTCCTAAAATGTCTGTTTTCACTTTGTCATTCTGGGGTACTGAGTGAGGATTAATGAGGAAAAAAAAATGTATACAACTAGTATCAGGCTGCAACATGTATATAGAGAGTGACACAAACTGTATTTGTATATTCTACGAATTATAAGAGCTTGTTCTGATGTCGGAACATACTGATTATAAAGTGCGTGTATGCTTTCTGCCAAGATTTCTGTTCCCAGGTTCACACTGTTCTGGCTTCACTCTTGAAGCTCTAGCTTTGGTCTCTCTGACCGTGTGAACAGCACAAACCAAATATTATTGAATGGCATTGTTTACTTGTCACCTTTCCATGGTCAATTGACTGTTCCAGAATTACCAGATCTGCTGCCAAATTTTATTAGGCAGCTCTCATTATAATCATTTAATGTCATGTCAAATCAAATATTTATCTGTATTTTCATTGTTTTTATTTTTTAACCTGTTCAGCATTGAACAGTTCTCCCATTCAAACAGTGAAAGGCTTGCTCCCTTTTAGATTTTTACTGTATTTTTATGAAGTGTTTACACCCTAACAATGAACTCCTCTTATTTGGTCATTTTGCTCTGTTAAATCATCCTTTATGGTGTTGTGGCCCCCTGGGGTTCCTGCTAGCATTGTCAGGGGTGCCTTCAAATTTTGGTATAATGCCACCAGGTCCATGGAAACACATGAAGATAGTCCAGGACTGACTGCATCCAACACCTTCTTCAGCATTCAGACAAGGACAGATGTCCTGTCTCCATCCGGACCTGCTCCACATCCCATCCTCTGACTTACTGTCTTACCTCTGACCTTACTGTTGCAGCCGCACTGTAGTGGTGATTATGAGGTAGGACTCTTATGGGAAGGGGAGAGTCTGATGTGAAAGGGAAACTTTTTTTTTTTCTGTTTGCGTGGGGTTCCCACATTAAATCCATACCAGACCCCTATCTATGTTCTTTACATTTGACCTGGAATACCTCAAGATTTTGCATACTATTTAACAGGTGCAGTGACTGAATAAGGGTTAAGAAACTCTATGTAAAATAAACAATTGAAAGCAGATTGTTTTATACCTTTCAAGGAGTATACAAACATACCTGTTGCTTCTGCCAGAACCTTCGTAACCTCCCCTGGCAGCGAAAGGGTTGAAGTTGGAAAGGCCTGCAAAAAAAGAAATTATTACAATCTATGGGCTGGCAAGCTGTGATGTATTGTATTTTTGTTTGAGTTTAGATGTAGGGCTAAACTACTTTCTAACAATTAACGTGTTGTTGGCAATTGTCTCATTTACAATGCACTTTTCAACAGATGATTAAACTACTCATTAGTAAGGAGTTCAAATTTACCATGCAGTTTATGGTGCTGTAGCTTTGATGCCGAAAAAAACCTGTTTCAACTCTGACCTATCTTCAAGCTTAACCTCACTGGTACATGTAAATCCGTCTGTCCAACCAACATTGTCCAAGGGCTTGTTCAAACTACTACTTACCCTTAGTCTACTTACTGTTTTTGCTTCTCTTGGAGATTTCTCCACGCCTCCTGTACTGATGACACATTGTTACACAGTATACAGACTGTATACAAATCTCCTGTCGTGTAAAGCAGTGGTCCCCAACCCCCGGTCCGCGGACCGGTACTGGTCCGCGGATCAAATGGTACCGGGCCGCACAGTCTCAGTGCGGTCCGGTCATGCAATATATGGCAGTGCACGCTCTCGGTGTTCGAACACCGGGGCCCCGCACTGCCGACGGGCTTCACAGTGAGGGGGCGGGTCCTGTGACTCACCTCCCCTCCCGGCCGCGTCTATAGTAACAGGCGGCGGGAGGGGAGGTGAGTCACAGGAGACGTGTGTGTGTCACACGCCCCGCCCCGCCCCCTGCAGTGAGTGCACACATCGACACATGGCTGCTGCTCCTGGAAGGGTGAGTCTGAGCGGGGGAAGGGGGGGGGTCTTACATCATGTCATTAGACGTGGATTATAATGGGGAATATTACACTGTAATGTTCCCTATTATAATCTATTTCTCTGTTGTGTACTGCTATTTTATGTAATTAGACAAATGGATTATAATGGGGAATATTACACTGTAATGTTCCCTATTATAATCTATTTCTCTGTTATGTACTGCTATTTTATGTAATTAGAAAAGTGGATTATAATGGGGAATATTACACTGTAATGTTCCCTATTATAATCTATTTCTCTGATTAAATGATTACAGGTAGGCATGTGATCTATCAAAGTTTGAGACTACGTTAGAATGTGTGACCAGTGACGTGGTCACACATTTTAACGTAATCTCGCCCAGTTTTTCGGTGGTGGAATAGGTGAAGAATTCCAACGCTTTCATTTTTTGGTGTAACTGTATTTTATTTTGAAGGCATTTTTAAATACAATTAAATTAAAATTATTAAATCAAAACAATCTAAAATATAAACAATCAACGTCCCCCCCTCAGCGGGCCACGGTAAAATTATTAAACGTTGACCGGTCCGCGGCGATAAAAAGGTTGGGGAGCACTGGTGTAAAGCACAGGAATCCAGCATTCCTTCTTTTCAGTGCAATGTAATCATTTGAAATGGTTGGTAAGCCTAGAGCTGCTAGCATTGTTATGAGAATAGTGTAAGGAGAATGAACACAGTTTGCAGCCTTACTGTAGAAAAGAGTGCAAATAAATACAGTAGGAAACGAAGTGCACCTATGTAAGGTCTGAGGTTTATTAGACCACATACAGCATACACCTAAATATAGTTTGTCCTGTATACACTCACCGTAAAATAAATGGATCTATCTGTACTGAATTGGGTTTTATACTATTCTTACTAGGGATTCACCAATACCGATACCAGTATTGGTAGCAGTGCCGATAATAGGCATTTTTGCAAATACTTGTGGAAATGCAACTGATGCCAAAACCCGATACCGGGGCTTTAATTTAGGTCCCATGCTTGTTGTGTACCTCGCAGCAGCCTTCAAGGGAATCATGTGATGCCTGTTTATAGCGCTTCCGCCGGCCCACACACCTCCCCCTCCTGAGACCCTCCGCACATCTCCCTCTCCTGAGACCCTCCATCAGGCCGTCACACCAGAGCAGAGTGGCAGCAGATTAAGTATGTAGCAATACATACACTACTATCCTGCATTGCTGTATAATGAATTTCTGGGATTTGTAGTCCTCTATAGCCGGTGCCATTCTGCATTGCTGTTTAATGTTTCGCTGGGATTTGTAGACTTCTATAGTTGGTGGTATTCTGCATTGCTATATAAAGTATTGCTGAGATTTGTAGTCCCTCTACAGCTTGGAGTCAGTTTCAGAAATGGCGTTGGTGTCCGCCACGGTCCTAAAATCATTAGCCTGTATTGTTTTAGAAAAACTGTCACATGACACTAAAAAAAAGTATTGGTAATTAGTATCGGCAAGTACTTGAGGAAAAGTATCGATACTTGTACTTTGCATGGAAACAATTGTGCGTCCCTAATTTTTACCTATAATTTGTGCCACTTCTCTTCCCTTCATGTTGGATGTTATGAGTGGCAGATTGCACACATACATGAAGTGACCTTTTCTAGATGCCAAAGGAAGAGCAAAACGTGTATCTTCTTGTTTTCCAAAGGCCATTCTCCTGTGTATGACCTTTTCACAGTTTAGGACCTATTTGTTTTATTAGAACACTGTATTTGACGTTAGTTTCACATGGTGTATATACTACTGTTGCATTGCATAGTCACTCTAAAGATGCTATTTATAACTACACAGACTGTGTACAAATCTTCATAATAGGCATATCCTGCAACTGCATGTAATGTGGTTGCTTCAACTGTTACTTCACATGTTACAAGTTTATCCGGAGATCCTGTTTCCTGTCAGTCAGTATATGGGGAAACAAGCTAGTCTTCATGCTGCAGAAAGTACACTCATGCAGCTGTAAGATCACAACTTTCACTTTTTGAAATAGCAGCTGGAATGTGGCTACCAAATCTACAACTCTTTTCTGTTCAACAATGATCCTCATATATTTAGACACGAAGCCTGCATACTTTGAATTCTTTATGTCCCCATTTAAAGGAAACCTGTCGTGCATGAAATTAAGGAGGCTGACCGCCATCTAAAAATGCTGGTTGTTTGTGTGACCACCATGCAACTGTGCATGTTTATCTTTTGTCCCTAATGCTGCCTAAAGTGGAATTTTGGGAACTGAGATTTTTGAAAGTTGTGGCATAAATGAAAGTTACCTCTGCTCAGTTGTAATAAATGGCCAGATCGCTTTGCCTTGTTTTAAAATGTTTCAAGTGGCTTCCCAAAATTCAACTGAAAATGCAACTTTTAATGACTTCTGCAGTCTAAAAATGATTCGGCCCCTTCAATTAGCACTTAGTCAAGCACCCTTTTGCTGTTATGAGATGCTGTCAGGGTTTCTTACCCTTCCTCCGGCAGCATGGCTTGTTTTGCAGTATGTTTGACACTGCTGTTTGTCTTTGGCCCCGTTTTATGACCAAACCTGTAAACATAATCATTCTGCAACTACCACCCACTTTGGCATCTGACCTTTTTGGCTTTGCATCGACTTTGTCCTGAACTTCCATTGTTTTTGTTTTGCCATTTTTTTTTTTTTTTGCTTTTGTTTAATTTTCTCAATAAATCCTTTTACTTTTACCTGCACTAAAGTTTTTTTGTCTGGTTTACTGGTTCCCTAACAGATGCATAGCCAGACACCAGCTTCTGGCAGCGTTCCTGAGGAATCCTCCATGAGCAATGGCCTCCAGTTCACTAGTAATCTTACGTTTGCGTGATGCAACTGCCTTCTTCAAATTTCACCAGAGATTTTCCATTGGGTTCAAGTCAGGTGACTGTGATAGCCACTGTAGAGTCTTCCAGAACTTCTGCAACCAAGCCTTGGTGGAATTTGAGGAATGCTTGGGATCATTGTCCTGTTGGAAGGTCCAATGACACTCAAGCTTCAGCTTCCTCGCAGACAGCATGATTTCTCCTACAACTGTGAAACAGAACTTAAAGTAAACCTTACTTGGCCCTTTGGGTGCTAGGCCTTGAATGTACATGTGGCTTATTTTCCTCCCTCCAGGTGCTTAACTTCCCCCATTCATTATTATAAATCCTGTATTATATAGCACCAACAGTTTGCACAGCGCTTTACAATATAAGGAAGACATTACAATCACAATACAAATCAAGACAAGATTGTAAGGAGGGCCCTGTCATGAGGGCTTACATGTCAAATGCCAGAATTGGCTTACTGTGCTATGCCAAGGCTGTATGTGGAGGCATAG
This sequence comes from Nanorana parkeri, assembly GCF_000935625.1. Classification (NCBI taxonomy): domain Eukaryota; kingdom Metazoa; phylum Chordata; class Amphibia; order Anura; family Dicroglossidae; genus Nanorana; species Nanorana parkeri. The sequence goes on from NW_017306558.1 coordinate 1,081,309, forward strand.
CTTTTTCCTAATTTGAGTTAAAGCCGTGTCCTTTAACTGTCAAGTGCTGGAGCCTCTTCTGCCTACTGAACTTCTGGCATCTGACAGTTGAATGACA